>NW_015152055.1:100233-110875 GCF_000732505.1 Cyprinodon variegatus | reverse complement strand
AAACTTTGTTTAGCCTGTAAGGTGTAAAAAAAAAAATAATAATAATAATTAAAAAAAAATTAACCGATTAATCGATTAGAATCGTGGTGTATTCTTAAGTATCGAAAATAATCGAATCGTTGGGTCAGGAACTCGATACTGAATCGAATCGCCATGATGGATGTGATTTACACCCCTATGCAGAACACAACGGAGGCTGATGAAAAGTTTAACAAGGTTTATTGAAGAACAACAGATATGAATATTGCGACTGGAAATGGTTCCGGTCAGGAGACAGGTTCACTGGAGTCTGCAGGGAAGACAGTTTAGTTAGCTCTGGCTCAGATGGGATGAGAGACTTTGAGTTTGCAGAAGTATACCTTGAAGGAGTCCGGTTTTCTCTTTGAGAGAGATTACTGTGGGATCCAGAGACTGATTGTTCAGCAGAGTCCAATAACTGCTTCAGCGTCTTACTTCTGACTTTGAGGGCAGACCTTGATTTGGGTTTCCAGCTCTTAGCCAAGAGCAGCAATGGAATCCAGAAGAGAGTCTTCAGGTTTGGCTCACGAGGGCGGGCTAGGCAGGTTAAGCTCATCCAGAGCTTCACGAGAGAGACAGGATTCCTGTGAGGCAAAAACACGGAAGAGTTAGAATCTTTTCTCTCTAGGGATAGCAAAGATTCTCAGGTTACTAGGCTCTGTGTGCTAACCAAACTAGATCAACACTGCGGCGTTGAAGCAAGGTCTGAAGTCAGCTTATATACTGGTGGGTCCTCTGATGATGAGATGGGCCACAGGTGTGTTGGAGGCTCAGCTCAGGAGGACCCACGGCGCACTCTGCTGGAGGAAGGTGGTACAGCTCCAGATCCCAACAGTCTGGGCCTTCCTACTGAAGCTGCTACCCTTGCGACCCGACCCCGGATAAGCAAAAGAATTATTCCTCTTCACAAATTGATGATTTTGTTGATGGGTATAGTTCTCTGTGAACTGTCTTAAACAACACAGACCCTTGGTAAAAAAAAAAAAAAAAACTTTAAAAATAAAAAGCTGGCTCCCTGGTTTAATGCGGAGCTCTGCAGTCTGAAACAAAATGCTAGGAAACTTGAGAAAATGGTGCTCATGCCTCCAGGAATCCTACCTAGTCTGGAAAAATAGTTTCCTTCTGTGTAAGAGGATCCTTCGTAACGCAAGATCAGCACATTTCTCCTCATTCATAGAGGAGAATAAGAATAATCCTAGATATTTTGTAGTACAGTTGCCAAATTAAGTTGGAGCGATAGCTAATCTGAGGTAACCATAGAATCTGAACCAGGTTTAGACTGCTTTGATCCAGTTGAACTAGGTTAGCAAAACTATTATCTTCATCTAAGCCTTCAACTTGTATGTTAGATCTAGTTCCAACCAGGTAATTTAAGGAAGTATTACCTTTGATTTCCAGCTCCATTTCAGGAGTTTCAGTCTGGCTTTAGAGCTCATCATAGCACTGAAACAGCTCGGTGAAAGTCACTAATGATATTCTCATGGCCTCAGATAATGGACTTGTATCTGTGCTCGTCCTGTTGGATCTCAGTGCTGCATTTGATACAGTTGATCATAATATTCTTTTAGAAAGACTTGAATATTTTGTAGGAATTAAAGGAACAGCGCTAGACTGGTTTAGATCTGATCTATCTGATCGAATTCAGTTCGTTCATGTTAATGATAAATCTTCCTCATGCTACAGGGTTACCTGTGGAGTACCACAGGGATCAGTGCTAGGACCAATTCTCTTTACTATATATATGCTCCCAATCGGTAGAGTTATTAGACAGCATGGGATTAATTTCCACTGTTATGTTGATCATACTCAGCTATATCTGTCTATAATCCAGATGAAAATAACCCATTACATAGATTACAGGTATATCTTGAAGACATAAAAACCTGAATGGAACCCTGATGCTGTTTGTTCTCTTTAGTGCTTTCTAACAACTCTCTAAGGCCTCCACAGAACACAAAGATTTATACCAACATAAAATTACCCCTTGTTCTGACTCTGCTTATCATTTTGTTTACGAGCAAATTAGTGGCACTGGATTTCCTTTAGTGGTATCAGATTATTGGGAGTAAATGTGAAAACATGATTCACTGTTTTGATTTCAATCTTTGAATACAATTCAAGCTCATGTATTTAATTCCTTTTGTCTTCAGTTTTGCAATACTTTCCTGTAAAGGTGTCCTGCAAACGAGCACTTGCTGCTTTTTAGGGGGACTTTCAAGGAATAGCAATCAGAGTTTTTGATTATTTTTTAATTAACCAGTTCTAAAAATTGATAGTTATAAATTAAATGCTCAGTAAAGAATGAAAGCTGTATTCTCATTTTCCTTAGAATATTAGAGAAAACCTTATTAAACTGTTTTGAATCCTTCTTCTCAAACTGATCTATCATTTCTATTTAACTCCTGCATATCAGAAGCTGAAAAGATGGCTGTCTAGGAAAAAGCAGGGGCACCACAGAGACTGGTGTCTACACAATTCTCATTTTCATCTTAGTCTGAGTCCTTTCCCAATGTGAGTACCTGATTTTTTTAGTCCTCTGCTGCCACCTGCTGGTCTAAATGGCTCCCTTCTGCTCTCTACTCTTGCAGGAAGGAATTTTCTACAGGACTGAAATTATGTCTTTATGATTGTCACTCTAAATCAATTATGTTTTTTTTGTTTTCCATATGATGTAAGGTTGGTAATTTTGGTTAGTGACCTGAAAGCCAGTCGCTTCTGATCTAACAAGCCGAAATAAGTCTGTTAACATTTGATAAACATGGAGCAGCTCTGAAGAGAGGGATTCAGACAGATAATAGAGCCAAACTCACTGACTATGCCCTTGCTTCCTTCTGTTTTGCTCTCCATTGTTTATCCATCCATCCATCCATCCATCCATCCATCCATCCATCCATCCATCCATCCATCCATCCATCCATCTTCCTCCGCTTATCTGGGGTCGGGTCGCAGGGGCGGTAGCTTAGGAAGGGACGCCCAGATGTCCCTGTCCCTAGCCACTTCTTCTAGCCCCTCAGGAGGAATCCCAAGGCGTTCCCAGGTCAGCCGAGAAACATAGTCTCTCCAGCTTGTCCTGGGTCTTCCCCGGGGCCTTCCCCCTGTGGGACGTGCCCGGAACACCTCACCAGGGAGGTGTACAGGAGGCATCCTAACCAGATGCCCGAGCCACCTCAACTGGCTCCTCTCGAGGTGGAGGAGCAGTGGCTCTACTCCAATAGGACCACATGATCTGCAAAAAGCAGAGACGCAATCCTAAGACCACCAAAACGGATCCCCTCAACACCTTGGCTGTGCCTTGGTCACCTCTCCATTGTTCAATTCAATTCAATTCAATTCAGTTAATTTATATAGCACCAATTTACAGCACAAGTCATCTCAAGGCACTTTACAGTTCAACTAGATCATCCAGTCAAATTGATTCAGTTTTCTATCTAAGGAAAACCAGTTGATTGCTCATTGTTCATTGACTCAAATACAATCCCTCACAATAAGCATGCTTGTAGCGACAGTGGAGAGGAAAAACTCCCTTTTAACAGGAAGAAACCTCCAGCAGAACCAGGCTCAGTGTGCTCTGAGCCAGCTCCCATGTCAGAGGAGGAAGAGAGCACATCCAGTTAGTCACAGTCAGAGAAACAGGACTACACTGGAAAACAGGCTGATNCATCCATCCATCCATCCATCCATCCATCCATCCATCCATCCATCCATCCATCCATCCATCCATCCATCCATCCATCCATCCATCTTCCTCCACTTATCCGGGGTCGGGTCGCGGGGGCAGCCTGTCGATCTCCCGCTCCCTTCTTCCCTCATTCGTGAACAAGATCCCGAGATACTTCAACTCCTCCACTTGGGGCAGGACACCCCCCCCTGGCCCGGAGAAGGCACTCTACCCTTTTCCGGCTCAAGACCATGGCCTCGGACTCGGAGGCACTGATCCCCATCCCGGCCGCTTCACACTCAGCTGGGAACCGATCCAGCGAGAGCTGCAGATCACGACCTGATGAAGCCAATAGGACCACGTCATCTGCAAAAAGCAGGGAGGCAATCCTAAGGCCACCAAAACGGATCCCCTCAACACCTTGGCTGCGCCTTGGTCACCTCTCCATTGTTTAATTCAATTCAATTCAGTTAATTTATATAGCACCAATTCACAGCACTAGTCATCTCAAGGCACTTTACAGTTCAACTAGATCATCCAGTCAAATTGATTCAAAGTTTTCTATCTAAGGAAAACCAGCTGATTGCATCGACTCATTGACTCAAATGCAATCCCTTACAAAAAGCATGCTTGTAGCGACAGTGGAGTGGAGTGACAGTGAACCCTAACCCTATCCAGGATGGAGTCACAGCCAAACAGGAACAGACCAGATGAAGCTACTATGAGAAAAAGCAGAGAGAGCAGAACGTTAGAGATTGAATAAATTCTGCAGAACAAAACATTGAGGCAATTTAGATGCAAATTGAGAATGATTTTAAGAATATCAGCCCCTTTTTTACACTTGGAAGTGGATCGATGAAGAGATTTTAGCCAAACTCCTGTCTCACCTCTGTAGATCATATTGCCTAAGGGAGAAAATACAAATGCTTTTCTTACATTACATACACTTTAACTGTTAACTGGATGTGGATGCTTTGTCAAAACTTTTAGACACAACCTTAAGAATCGATGGGCATCTCTGAATAATATGGGTCACTGCAGTTGTTTTCTTAAATAAAAAAACTATGAAATCATTTCATCAGTTATATTTTAGGGTCAGTTTTTGTTGACCCAAAGTTTTTGCTTGGCATTTTCCCCAGCAAAGAGTAATCTACATGGAGTTGGGGCAAGTGCATAGAAAAAAATTGTTAACATCCATGTCAACAAAGAGGGCAGAGTGGGTCAGTAATTCGCCTGCTAGGTCTTTTGTCCTGATGATTCAGGGATTTCGGTTCTATGGCCAGGATCAAGATTTTTGGCAGCCATACCAGTATGTTAAATCCCCACTCATTGAAAAAACAGCTAAAGTTAGAGCTGCAAACCCTTTGATTGAGGTTTATATAGCAGGCCTCTTCTCCTGCTTTGAGATCACCATATTGAGCAGGTGACCAACTCCAGCACTATTTGCAGGATGAGCAGTAAGGTAAGAGCTTTCCATTCACTCAATCCAAGTTTTGACCATTGGCACTACATCTGTATTGCCGTTCGTCTCATGCAGAGGAGATAGTTTGGTGTTTCTAGGTTATATTGCAGTAGAACTGAATATGAAGACATTGCCATATTCAGGATTTTCACTTGCACTTTCTCCTCATGCTCCAATTCTTGGACTCAGATCATATTCTACGAGGACTGGAACTGTTAGGGCCACTCATATGAGTGCGATACAGACTGCCCTGACATGCACACCCACTTCACTCGCTGCAACTCCATCAAGGTGGAGAGTGGCTGCTGGGTGCTCTATGGGAAGCACAACTACACCGGCCACCAGAGGAGAGTACCTTGGCTACCAGTGTTGGATGGGCTACGACACCATCCACCCATGTCATACCTTCTCCTATGTGAGATTACTTTGTTCATAACTGATAACTGATTTTTATTTTATATGTGTTTTACAGTCCAAATAAGTTGTTATCACTGATATGTTTTGAAGACAGACCAATACATTGGCCAGGCGATATTTTTTGCCCAAATTTGCATTTTTTCGTCTATTGATGTCGGCCATTATATACAGAGCCCTGGAATTGACATAAGAAAATATATATATAACTAGTTCTAATCTGTCCATCCATCCATATATGTCCCGTCACGCTTATCCCAAGGAGGGTCATGAGGGGTACTGGTGCCTATCTCCAGCTGGGTGATGGGTAAGATGCGGGGTCCACCCTGGACAGGTTGCCAGTCCATTGCAGGACAACACAGAGACAAACAGGACAAACAACCATTCACGCACGCACTCACACCTAAGGAGAATTTAGAGAAGCCAATTAACCTAACAGTCATATTTTGGACAGTGGGAGGAAGCCGGAGTACCTGGAGAGAACCACTGCACTCTCATGGAGAAAATGCAAACTCCATGCAGAAAGACCCCAGGCCGGAAATAGAACCCTGAACCTTCTTGCTGCAAGGCAGCAGTGCTCCCCTCTGCACAGCCAGGTTCTAATCTGTTCTGTAATTATTTGTTCCTGCTAAATTCTAATTCTTTCACATAGAAAACTTTTGTGGCCATAGTATGAGAGGTTTTACCATGTTAAAAACATCTGGGGGATTTGCCTTACCTCCTTTTTTCTAATTCCATTTTTAAAAATGCCCTTAAGTCATGCATTTATCCCTCAACGTCCATCCTTAGTGCAGCACAGTGCTGATTGGCACGGTTTAACTGACTACTGATTGTTAATTGAATTCTAAATTACCTGTTTTTCAGCCATAGAAACCATTGAAGCCTAGAGCTTTGAGTGGCCTTTGACCCTTACCCTAAGGCAAAGTAAAATGGAGTTTATATACATTCGTCCAGACTACAAACTGAGATTCTGCTCACAAGAATGAGTCAGCCTTTAGTATGTGTAAATGATGCGCTTTGGCAGCTGGTCATACCAAGATGTCAATATTTTATTTTAATGCCTCACTAATGAGCAATCAGAATCTCTTTATACTTGATCCCACGCCTAAAATAAAACTCCATCAGCCTATCCTTGTCTATCATGTTGGTTTGTTGCTGTGTTACAGAAGGTGTGCTGTAGGAGGATTGTTTTAGAATTTTGTGTGCATCATGTATTCATACTGTGGCCACATATAAGTTACATCAGGAGAACAAATTTGCACAAAAATTTGTTTTTCAAGAGAACGAATTAGGATTTTGTGAGCACAAAAGGTACTTTGGGGCCAAAAGTTTATATTTCGAGGGAATTAATAGGTATTTCCTGTAAACGTTATATATATATTTGTTTCCCATGTCAGTACACAGGCTCTGTGGATAAGGCATCTGTTGACCGATTCATTAGTGCATTAATTCCTAAACAGTTGGTTACTAACCCTAGGGGTGATACAATGTAATTGCAGGGGGCATGATAGAAATTAATTATATAAATGAACCAGTTTAAGAGTTTATTTGTTTGAAAGCAATGTTGAATTCTGGAACACAGTAGAAAAAAATTAAAATAATTCTGATCTAATGCAGATCGTAGTTTATTTTATTGCAATATTTAATTTGATGATGTTGGCTTTTCTTAGTTTAGACTATTAAAAAGAGGTTGAAGATTAAGGGGGTGCAAAAACATTCAAAGGGGGTCCCATCAAGAAAAGTTTGGGTGCATTCAACAGCTATACCTTACATTCACCTGAAACAGATGCATTGCTGGTTCCTCCATTTACTATCCACTGTTAATTAGATTTTTCTCTAAATATTTGTCTTTGTTTAAATTGAGTATTGTGTAACATTTGTTGTCATAGTGTCAGTGAAGGAAAAAGCAACGTCAGCTTGAATCGCCCCAAAAATAAAGGCAGGATGTATCAGGGATCGGTTAGATTGATGTCAAAATAATCTGTATCTGAACCGGCCATATAAAACGATAAACTGCAGAATTGGAGAATGGAGATGTAATGAAGCAGAATGATGAAAAGTCTTCCCTATGTCATCCAGCAGCCTAAATGTACAGCAACATAAAAGAAATAGGTTAGGATAACCTACCTATTTTGGAGGCCATATTGGAAGGGTACAGGAAAGGAGAAACGTCTGTCTGAAGTGAAGTTTTTACCCCCTGATTAAGGCATTCAGTCTACGTCCTACTATTTCTCTACTCCCCCAGCAAATGAGCAAACATCAGGCTGGTTTCTAACAATAAGCTTCATCAAATAGGAAGGTTTTAAACCCTCCTTAGAAGTAGACAGGGTATCTGCCTCACAGTCCCTAATATATTGCATAAAACTCACTGATCTAAAGTTTAAACCAAAACAGATTTACCTGGACAGGTAACTAATTTAACCGGACCATTAAATGCTTAGTAATACCAAGTTGTTTGGCTGTGAGTCTATCAAACACAGTACAAGAAGGGAATTTCTTATCTTGCATCCTCCACCTGCAGACCAGCGAGGGCCCCTACCGTCAGAGATGGGAAGTAACGAAGTACAAATACTTTGTTACTGTACTCAAGTAGATTTNGGAAGTGGATCGATGAAGAGATTTTAGCCAAACTCCTGTCTCACCTCTGTAGATCATATTGCCTAAGGGAGAAAATACAAATGCTTTTCTTACATTACATACACTTTAACTGTTAACTGGATGTGGATGCTTTGTCAAAACTTTTAGACACAACCTTAAGAATCGATGGGCATCTCTGAATAATATGGGTCACTGCAGTTGTTTTCTTAAATAAAAAAACTATGAAATCATTTCATCAGTTATATTTTAGGGTCAGTTTTTGTTGACCCAAAGTTTTTGCTTGGCATTTTCCCCAGCAAAGAGTAATCTACATGGAGTTGGGGCAAGTGCATAGAAAAAAATTGTTAACATCCATGTCAACAAAGAGGGCAGAGTGGGTCAGTAATTCGCCTGCTAGGTCTTTTGTCCTGATGATTCAGGGATTTCGGTTCTATGGCCAGGATCAAGATTTTTGGCAGCCATACCAGTATGTTAAATCCCCACTCATTGAAAAAACAGCTAAAGTTAGAGCTGCAAACCCTTTGATTGAGGTTTATATAGCAGGCCTCTTCTCCTGCTTTGAGATCACCATATTGAGCAGGTGACCAACTCCAGCACTATTTGCAGGATGAGCAGTAAGGTAAGAGCTTTCCATTCACTCAATCCAAGTTTTGACCATTGGCACTACATCTGTATTGCCTTTCGTCTCATGCAGAGGAAATAGTTTGTTGTTTCTAGTACTCAAAAGTGAGTACTTTTGCCCTCTATGCCTACCGTCTCCGAATATATGAGCGCGCCAACTTCCAAGGCCAGATGTTGGAGTTCAGCGAGGACTGTGAGTCAGTACAGGAGCAGTTCCGTGCCCGCGATATCTACTCCTGCAAAGTCTTGGGCGGCTACTGGACCCTCTATGATCACCCAAACTTCCGTGGCCGGCAGTACTTCTTGAGTCCTGGCGAGTACCGCAAAATCAGTGACTGGGGGGGCCACATGCGCCACCACAGGCTCATTTCGTAGGATCACAGAGTTATAAACCTATCATTTTAGAGACAGCTAACGCTAAAAAGTAATATGTGCAAAGAGCCAAAGCTGGAAAATGTTAAAGTAAAATGAGCTGCTGTAAACTACTTTCTTGTCAATAGTTAATAAATGTCTTGATAATCCCTGATTTAGTTCCTGGGTTTAAATAAATATTTTGTACTTCATACATTTTCCTGGACATCTGCAGCTCTAAATACCTATGATTTACTATAACCCAAAGCACTCTTGGTATCTGTGTCAGAAGAGAAACCACCTGGTTTAGAAAGCCTCTTAAAACGTTGACTTGCTGTACAGCAATGCCTGTCACAAAACAACTTGATGATTGGATTTAATCATGGCAAAATCTTAGGTTACGGCTCTAAATCTATGACCTGATTGTCTTACTGTCAGGACGGCAGTTGTTAACATTTTAATGTGACAACTGCTATGACCTATTTCTACTACTCAGCCAAAAGAAATGCACGTCTCAACTCACTCCTCACTGAAGGAAAGTGTCTTTTTTCTGACGGTGAAGGCTTGAATTATCATATTGGCACCAATTGGTGCCGTTAATTCCACTTTCTCATTGAGTGCCAAGAATCAGCACGGTTCTTGGCCTGGACAGGAGTTAAACATACTCAGCACAAAAGAGCCTAACATTGCAAATATTCATATTTAACCTTAAAGTAACACTGTAAGATTCTAACATGCTTTGATGCTTTTGGTAAAGAACAACATCGTAAACAATCGGGCCTTTTGTTTCACACACAGCAGCATGGCCAGATGATTGACCTGATGATATGTGGCACGGTGAGCGAATGCTGCCAGGCAAGTTAGTTATTCAATTTAAAATAATGGCAAATAAACATGGCTTAAGCCTCTTTTACTGTTTTTAGTATATAGGCATTTTCTCACTATAATGTATGGAAGAGGGTTAGGGGCACTGAAAAAATTAAAAAAAGTTAACTGATTTTAAAATATTATGTCAGTCTAATATGGAAAAAAAGTCAGAATTCTGACTTTAATCTCAGAATTCTGAATTTTTTCTCAGAATTCTGACTGAATTCTGACAGATAACAAACATGTTAGCATCAAGCCGTAGCCATGTCTGTTTTAGAGACTAGCTCTCGTGTTTAAATGACCTTCTGCTCTTCCATGAATGAAATAGCATCACCGGGGACCCCTCGGACACGTAAAAAGTTGCCATGTTCCGTCATTTTCCCCCAATGTGTTACTGTTCCTCTCAAACAACTCACATCTTCGTCAGTGAAGCCGAGTGCATCCACATCTCTATCTTTAGGGTGCCCTTCTACATTAAGATCCAACATTTTGAAAAAAAGTCATAATTCTAAGCTTAAAGTCATAATTCTATAACCTGACTCTGCCAGATAGATTTGATCCACATATCCATCTGGCAAACTTCGGTTGAAGTAATTTTGGGAAGGGGTGAAAATACTGGTTAGCTGATTGGCCTATGTTGGTGATAGACGGGC
>NW_015152055.1:95630-97831 GCF_000732505.1 Cyprinodon variegatus | reverse complement strand
CGCCTCAAAGCCAACGCTGATTGGACGTTCGTTTGGTGAACGGCTCCAAATTTTCTTTAACGGAGAGTCTCCAGACTGAACTGAAACCTTGAAAGCTCGCGAGATCAGGATGGTCTCACGAGGCTAGTAATTCTAAGATGAAAGTCAGAATTCTGAGATTAAAGTCATATTATACTTAAATAAAATAAAAAAAATCTGTTAACATTTTTTTTTTTTCAGTGGCCCTAATCCTCTTCCGTAATAATGAACAAATTTATTATCTTAAAAATTAGCATGAGAATAATTGGTCAAGTGGGCATTGGGACCAATCTAGATGGTCTATAGGGAGGCCAGACTTTATGCTACCCTCCTGATGGTTCATGCAAAAATGGGTAACAAATCATATCACAAGGGCGCAAAGCTATGTGAGATTACTTTATGTATAATGACTTTGTTTTATATGCTTTTTAGAGTCCAAATAAGCCATTGTTACGAATATATTGTAAAGACAGACCGATAAATTGGCCAGCCAATATTTTCGGCCCATATTTGCATTTTTTGGGTGAAAATTGTTTTTATAAAACAATTGGGCATGAATTTAAGGAAATCACCACCCAATATAAATCTTTAAGTATGTAAATCAGTTAAAATAAGATAACACTAAAACTGTCTGGGTTATGGCTATTGTGAAAAAAAAACAACAACAATGATTTAAGTTCCAGTAGTTTTTTTCCTTGTAAAAGTGGCGGAGCTTTTGTTTTTCTTTTGTTGAGCTGGAAGCAGTAAACGGGCTGACGTTTCTGCTGTTTTTTCAGACGTGATCTGGGAGGGTAACTGTTTCCATCCTCTCCTCACCTCTCCTCTTTCACCTGCTTTAAACAGGTTAGTAAACCACCGGATATATTTGTATTCAACCAAGAATTAGTTTAGTTTGTCATGGTTTTGGTTCTGCTGTTCTTTACTTTGCTCTTTGTTTTCTAGATTTATTGGTTTAATTCCAGTTTTGTTGTAATTTCTAGATTTATGTTAGTTCTCATGCTTTTCTGTTGTCCTCTGTTGCCCTCTTGTGTGTTCCTTTCCTCTTGGCTCCCCATTGTCTCCTCACACCTGCTCCTTGTCAGCTCGTTAGCCCTGCCTTTGTCTCAGTCAGCTATATATACTCTCCCTCTGCAGTCAGTCCTTGTTGGTTTCTTGTCTTTGCTGTCTTCCCATGCTGTGGTCTACGTTTCTCGTCTCTCCCTGGCTCCTCGTGTTTGTTTTCCCCAGATGTCTCCATAGTTCTGGTTTGCTTTTGTTATTATTTGGATTTTTGCATTCTTGCCTTGTTTACTTTTTTGCCCCATTAAACTGCAAGAAATCTCCTCAGCCTCTCTGCCTCTGCATTTGGGTCCTCAAACCACAACTAAACCCTGACATAGTTTGTTTTGTGTGTATATTTCATGTTGTTGTGTCAGTATAAAATGACTTAAAAGTAGCTTTTGGAAGCACATTTTCCCGAGCGGCTGCCGTTTGGTATCTAGACAGTTGTTGGGTTTATTTTGGAAACTCCTGAGGAAATGCTTTAGCTTTTAATAATAAGGTTGTAAATGCATTTATGGAGAAATAAGCATTTTATTGGTATTTCACACTGTTTTTTTTTTTATTTTTTGTTTAATTCTGAAATGTTTATTCTGAAATGTTTAGTGTTAACACAAGCATATTCCATGCTGCCTTTTTCAAAGATCTGTAAACTTTACAGCAGCTTAACTTTGTATTAGTTTGGCATGCACATTTATTGTTTAGTTAATACTTCATTAAGAGTTTTGAACATGTAGTAGGCTATGATATAAAATGGAGTGACTTTATTCACAAAGACTGTTAATGTAAATACATGATTATACAGATGTGTTCATCTCAGGAGTATAAGTGACCAAGAAGATTTGTTAACATAAATGTGATACTGAAGGTGGTTTAAAGGACTTTTACAACTGAATTGAGGAACTGAGTGAGCAAAGTTTTAATGAACTTAAGAAAAAATACAGCATTGCTTGTGACAAGATAATCTTCAATAAAAAATATGTGATCTGGGAGAGAAACATTATCAATCCTTTCCTCACTTCTCCTCTTTCACCTGCTTTAAACAGGTAAATGTGTTAATGTGGTCATCATACTTGTATGGAGGATAAAAAGTGCCAAAATTAAATAAATAAATACAGCATTAAATAAATAATTAAATGTGTCAA
>NW_015152055.1:93484-94498 GCF_000732505.1 Cyprinodon variegatus | reverse complement strand
AGCAGTCGCCTGAACAAAGACGAGACCTCGTCCTGGTAAACCTTTAGTCCCCGTAAAATTGTCAGTGAAAGGAAGTTGTTTCTAATCTCACATCAATCAAACAACAAAAATGTATCTATATAGAATCAATTCACAAAATGTCTCCTTGAGGAGACAGAGACGGACAAAGGGTGCATAGAAGCACAGATCCAGGACCACTAATTAAGGGGAGAAGGATGTGATAGTAAATTAGTGGGACTGCTCCTGTTGACTTCAGTGAAATCAAAACAATCATAGGCCATGTACACAAGCTCCACATTGACAGTTCTACAGTGCATATCTATGGTGTAGCTTTTGCTGGAAGCTTTACCATCTCTGTCACATACAAGAGCAGGATGACTCCTGCAGAGTCTGCTGACTCTAGGCCTCATTTGAATAACAACATACAGCTAAAGCAGAGTCCCTCATGAGTATATAATCAAAGTTAACTGTTTGGCTTTTGACAGCAGCCATCATGGGAAAGGTTTGTGTTTTTCTCTTTCACTTTATTGCATGTAGGGTTAATGCTGATGGAAGGCTTCCTTCTGCTTCATCAGATCATTTTCTATGAGGACAGAAATTTTGGAGGCCATCACTATGAGTGCATGAACGACTGCGCCGACCTCCACTCAATGTTTGACCACTGCCGCTCCATACGCGTGGAAAGCGGCATGTTCATGATCTACGACCAGCCCGAGTTCACAGGGAACCAGTTCTTTATGAGAACGGGAGAGTATTCTGATTACATGGGAATGACTGGAATGAACGACTGTGTACGGTCATGTCGCATGATTCCTTCGGTAAGCAGTTTTACAACTAGGAGGGTTGTAGAAGTGTTCACTATGTATTGATCTTGATAAATGGTAACTAGAAAACTGCAAAAAGTTAGCTTTGTTATACTCTCATATTCCTATATGAGACAATTCCTATATACATATATATATATATATATATATATATATATATATATATATATATATATATATATATATATAT
>NW_015152055.1:90993-93084 GCF_000732505.1 Cyprinodon variegatus | reverse complement strand
TATATATATATATATATATATATATATATATATATATATATATATATATATATGTATGTTGGCTTCTGGAAAAAAAAAGACAATGGAAATGGTCAATGGACACAATACCAGTCAAAATGGGATCCACTGTCCAAAGTGGTGAAGAATGTCCTTCCAGATACAAACCGATGATATGGTTGGGGCCAACCAACCCCAAAATGTGATCATTGATTAGCAGCAAAGGACAGCTATCAGGACAAAAGGTGGAGAAATTGGAAAATGGAAGAACTAGAGAGAGCTTGGCAGGTAAGGGGCAGTAACCCCCACACTGTAAAGTGACTCCAACAGATACCCGGAGAAACGTCAAACATCTCGGTCCAGGAATGCACAGTTCTAGAGAAGCTCCCAGGCCTCAGGTAGAGGACCCAAGCTTAAAATGAAGAATACTTTCCTAAAGTTGCTCATAATTTTAAGCACCTTAACACTACGCCATGCTGGATTTCTTATGTAGACACTCCAAATAGTAAGAACATAGTGACGGTCATGTTATTTGATGACTGGCTTTTAAAGCACATATCACTTTAAAATAATAACTATCCTGAAACTGGGTTATTATTGTTGAAATAAGCAATGCTTTGCTTTTAATGTTAAAAAAAAAAAAAAAAAAAAAAAAAACATCTTGCTGCTGTCACTTTTGTGTCTGTGTTAGACTATGGTTACCTTTTATATATGTGTACTTTTGCCCCAGTGACAGCTTATCACTCTGCTCTGAGACTTATAGTGGATTTCTAACCTGTTGCATTATTGGCATTATGGGTCTGCCTAAAAACGCTGTTATTGGACAAGTCTGGTTTAGACTGGAAAGTTTTGAGCCTTTAAAAGACTGACTTTATGTCCAATGTAGGTGAGTCTGACTGGCCAGACAACCAATAAGTACTCTTTCCATTTCATTATTCCTTTTTTAAACTAAATGTTTAGACTGAACCTTAAATAAATCCCTTTGTCTCTCCCTCCCCCACAATGTAGAACACACTTTAAAAATCTTGCAGCTTGATGGCTGCTTCTCCCTGACTGATATTAAAGATGCATGTATGGACATAGAGGTGTTGTTTGTAAAGTGTGTAACATTTTAAAAACATGTTAACTTTGTTCGTGGATTTGATATTTATGAAAATTTCCGACTTTTTATTTTCTCTCCAGAAGCTTTTTAATTTCAGTGACTTTCAAAACTTGACTGAACATATTTAGGTCAAAGGTTCTATTTGTATTTTCCGTCTTATGTTGCCCAGGGATTGATTGACAGACCTGTTCAGGGTATGCCCTACCAACTGATAGACAAAGTTCTACTTTGCAACTGACAATAATGAAACCTCAAGTATAAATGGATGAATAGGCCAAAATGTGAATGTTGTCAGTTAAGTTTATGTGTTTTTGAAAGAAGAACTGGATGCTATCAGCAATTCTAACAACCATTTATTGGCCTCTAACCTTTAGGTATAATAAAATGAAACATTATCAGATTTAGGATTTGTGATGTTAATGACTCCACCCTTCACACTCTCCCAGCACAGAGGCAACTTCATGATGCAACTGTACGAGCACTTCGACATGGAAGGTGATATGATGGAGCTCACGGAAGACTGCTCAAACCTTACAGGTCGCTTCCACATCACCAACTTCAACTCATGTAACGTCCTTGATGGCCACTGGCTGGCCTATGAGCAGCCCAACTACAGGGGGCGCCACTACTACTTAAGGCCTGGTCAGTACAGGAGCTTTACTGAATGGAATGGAATGAACTCCAGGATTGGCTCCATTAGACGTCTCATTGATCAGTAAGGACAGGACAGGGCTCCTCACGAAATGCCAATGCATTGACCTGTTTCACACGCTTAATAAAAAGACATCAGTGCACAAGTGGGTTTAGCTTTGTTCATTTAAAGGCTGTCTTCCTCCAGGAAGATCTAAGATGGTCTAAAAAGCTGACTCACATCAGAGGTCTAAATAAAATGTCAACACCAACTTTTATCATGTTCTGAAGTATCATCTACATACTGTTTATATCTTCAGTCGATATTCTCCAATCTCCTAATTTGCTGTTACTGAGAAAGA
>NW_015152055.1:88564-89861 GCF_000732505.1 Cyprinodon variegatus | reverse complement strand
TATATATATATATATCCAAAACATATGAATGTGAGGAGTGGGACACAAACACCACTGATTCCTGGCTTCAACAACATGAATGCCATATGCAGAGTCAACTATTCACATTCAGGTCAGGGTCCTCAAAGGGGAGCATGTATCACAGAGGTGGCCATGTTCAGGCGGGACAGGAAAAGCAGCAAACATGGGAAAGGTAAAAAAAAAAAGAAAGAAATTGGTTACAATCTGTAGTTTTACTACAGTTATTTTTTTTTATCGACATCTAGATTATCTTCTATGATGATAAAGATTTCTCTGGGCACCATTTTGAGTGCTCCAAAGACTGTTCAGACCTGCTAAGCAACCTGAGTCAGTGCAACTCCATCAGGGTGGAGAGTGGATGCTTTATGATTTATGAAAAACCCAATTACACTGGGAACCAGTACTACCTGAAGAAAGGAGAATATCCCGACTTTCACCACTGGATGGGGGTCAACAACTCGGTTGGTTCCTGTCACCACATCGACACGGTGAGCTGCTGTTTGAGGAGAAAGCCAACATAATATGCTGCGCAGACACCAGAGTTACAAGTGATGTACTCATGCATATGTATTATTGCAGGAAAATGTAAGATCAGTTAGAAATCATTAAGACAGAAGCTTGTAGGACATAAAGGGACTTTTTATAATGGGGATAGTAAAGAGATATAATCAGAACTTTAAAAGATGTTGATTTGTTTTACCTTAAACTTGATTTTTGAAGAACAGCAATGACTTAAAATATGAAATCATATTAAATACACACAATATTACTCTGAAACTCTAAAACAAAAATGTTATCAAGTATTAATTAGTAAATTGATTAATTTAAATCCCCATTATTTTAGTAATTAATATCTATAGTAGAGTTACTGGTAGATCTGCATTAGTTCCTTCATATGCAAACCTGGCTTTTCAAAGTTTCCTTAGCTTCCTTAGTCTACTCTAAAAACAACCCACATGGGGTTTTTGTTTTAATTAACATAGGTTACGTTCACACTGCAACCCTCAATGCTGAGTTCAGATTTTTTTGTGTGTGTGTTGTTGTTTACATTTCCAAATATATTCAACCTTTATTTGATCTCCCGCGTGAACTGCATTCATACAATGCAAGTTGTCCTGCATGTGCAGTAGAGGGAGCAATGATATCACAGGCCAGCGTGCTCCGTGTTTACAGAAGTAAACATGGATGGTAGGGCTGGAACACATCTAGCGAGCTTTCCCAACCTTAAAAACTCGTCTTTTCAAGATGGTTAAACATTAATACTACTCTCTAATAC
>NW_015152055.1:84659-85397 GCF_000732505.1 Cyprinodon variegatus | reverse complement strand
TTACTGATGCAGGCAAGGGTTAATATGGAGATTCTATATTGCAAGTTTTGAGGCTTCTAAATTCTAAACTATAAGCATTGATATGATGAAATGTTTTCTGTGGAAATACAGTGTTCTAATTTCTTAGAAAAATTGGAGCTGCTAGAGGATGGTATCACATCACTTCTGGTCACTATCCTCATTTCTAGCAAGGCTGAAACCTCCTTTCAGGACTTAGACATTAGTTAAAGACATAAAAGCTGTTGTCACTGTGCAGAATACCTGCTAAAAGACCTATTTCTACTCAACTCTGAGCAGAGACAGTCATATGCTGATCAGAAAACGGGTGAACTTATGATCTGCCGGGAGTTAATATTAAAGATAAGCATTTTTTGGGGTTCAAATAGCTATTTCGGTCAACAATTGTAGTTGTCTTGCTTTGCTTTTGTATAGTGTGAAGAACCAACTTGACATTTGTCATTATTTAACCCACAATTCCAAATGAATAAGCCATTTCTTCTTTAAATGAAACTAGCTGTGTCTGTAGTGAATTTAGCCTGTCTTCAGGTTTTGACATTGGGCCTCATGCAACAACATTTTCATATTCTTGTTGTAACTTTCTCTTCCCTTTTTCCTACGAGTACGTCACATCAGATTCCACAAACATTCTTATCTTCAGATAACAGAGTGAATGAACCTTGTAAATGTGAAGCAGTCCAACTGTGCATAAAGCTGGACATGCACTGATTTTTAGCCCTT
>NW_015152055.1:79999-81003 GCF_000732505.1 Cyprinodon variegatus | reverse complement strand
TGAAATTCTGCTGAGCAGCAGAATCAAAAGGCCAGCAAAAGCCAACCAATGGGAAATAGGAGCTGTAAATGCTGTGTCACCTGTTGGTTGCACTGTTACTGATGTAAAAAAAAAAAAAAAAGATTTGCTATGAAAATGGTTTGAAATAGCAAGACAGTCAATGAAAACTGCTGCTGGAGGCAAGAGGTGCGACCGTTGAGGTAAATGTGTTTGCCTACAAACAACACAACTTTCGGCAACGTTTCCTTATAATATACATGCGCACTTGTAATCTCCAGACCACATTTCTTATCCCTTCATTGCAACTCAACTCTATTTATAAGCAGTGTTGGGCGCGTTACTTTGAAAAAGTAATTAGTTATAGTTACTAGTTACTTCTCCCAAAAAGTAACTGAGTTACTAACTGATTTACTCCACAATAAAAGTAACTAGTTAAGAGTAAAAGTAACTATTGCGTTACTTTTGCGTTTCTCGCCCCCGTAACCCTCACCACCCGGCCCCCACCTTCTCACCGTGTGTTTCCAAAGCAAGCTGAATAGAGCGGACGACAAAGACAAGAACCTGCAGAGAGTTTAGCATTTATTGCAACTCAACGTAAATGACATCGGGGGGAACGCTATCTGACGGGCCTATAAACCCCGTCAGATAGCGTTCCCTCTCCTTAACATGGGGGGAACGCTATCTGATGCGGTGTAAATATCATCAGGCTGCCTTACCTCTACTCATGGGTGTGAAGTTTTTCAACAGGGCGTTCAGATCTGATGAGTGTATGAAATTAATAACTGGGAATGTCTAATGCTGAAATCCTGTGTGTTTGGGTTGTTATAGATACTGCAACATCTATCCATCCATCCATCCAGATTTCTCCCTTTCTCCATATAGGCTATCATTTGATCCTTCACGCTCTTCGTAGTTCCCCGGTGGCGCGAACACAGGGTGGCGGTTACGCGCCTTTAGCTAGCATGCGCGTTTCCTGTCACTTGCGCGGTGAATCGTGCCGCCTG
>NW_015152055.1:77621-78943 GCF_000732505.1 Cyprinodon variegatus | reverse complement strand
ACAGAGAGAGTCTTATGCCAAAAGCCAAAGAATAAAAATAGGTTTCAGATGAGATTGTCTAATAAGGAGGTGGAGGTCATTCCACAACTTTAGAGTAGCAACTACACAAGCTCAGTATCCTCTGAGCCTCTTTTTAGACCTCTGTACTTCCAGGAGCTGCCCGGTTGGGTGCAGGTTTGAAGAGGACCCAAATGAAGAGACTGAAGCTGAAGGTGGTTTTTAGCAGAGCTAATAACAAAACTTGGCAAGTAAAGCAAAAATCCCAAAATAACAAAATAACGAATTACCAAAATACAGCGGGACATCAGGAAAAACACACAAGCAGCCAAGAAATGACGAGGATCCAGCAAACAGTGACTGAACAGGAGGTGTATAAATGGGAGACTAAATAAAGATCAGCAAATTGGGAGCAGGTGTGGAGAGAAGAATCGAGAAGGGAGCTAAGAAAATCAGACTGACACAAGAGGGCAACAGAGTAACACAAAATGGAAATGATAGCATCCATCCATTAATCCATTTTCCGTCAAGCTTTATCCCAGCTGGGGTAGCAAGGGGTGCTAGTGCCTATCTCCAGCTGTCTACAGGCGAGAAGCTGTGTGTACCCTTGAAAGGGGACAAGAGACAGACAGGACAAACAGCCATTCACGCACACACTCACACCTAAGCAGAATTTAGAGAAGCCAACTGACCTAACAGTCATGTTTTTGGACTATAGGTGGAAGCTGGGGTACCCAGAGAGAACCAAACTAAACTGCATGCAGAAAGAACTCAGGCCGGGAATCGAACCCGGAACCTTCTTGCTGCATGGCAGCAGTGCTACGCACTGTAAAATGACTATGTTTTCCTTTCCCCTTGGCTTCCTCCTAGTTAATCTTGCCCACACCTGCTCCCAATCTGCTGATTAGCTTGTCTTGGTTCAGTCTTCCAATACATACACCACCTCTGCAGCCACTCAGTGCTGGTTTGTTCTTTTGTTGTTCCTTCGTCTCTGGCTTCCCACGTGAGTTTTTCCTGATGAAATCATTTTTTTTATTTTTTTTGTATTTCTGCCTCACTTGTATTTTGTATTTCTGCAACACTCAACTCTGCCTCCTGGTCTCTGCATTTGGGTCCTGTTTCTGACCATCCTTGCAACAATTTAATATTTATTACAATTGATCCAAAATTAATATTCTGAAATGCTCTCTGTGTCTAACTTAAATGTCAAATCCCCTGCCTGGCCCTACAGCATCTTTAAAACAAAGTATTTCAAAAGCTTTAGTTCTGGGTCTAAGGCCCCGTCCACACGAAGTCAAACCCTGGCCTAAACGCACAAATTTTTC
>NW_015152055.1:66192-77475 GCF_000732505.1 Cyprinodon variegatus | reverse complement strand
TCATGCCCAACATTTCGTCGCCTATTTTTGCTTTGGCACCACAGCGCCACTTACAGGCCTTGCATACATTTTGCAGCGTTTTCATGCATTCGTGTGGTCGATCACATTTATTTTACGTCTTTACGACAAACGTTCTGGAAAATATTAGCGTTTCGTGTTCGTTTTGACTTCATGTGGACGGGGCCTAATACACATTTTTCAAACCTTGTATAATCATGTTACACATTTAGCAAACTGCTTAATGTTAATTGATGTTTTTTTGGTATGTATCTGTTAACACAGTATAATGGCACATATTTTTCCTGTTCAAACCTAGGAGCCTGGGTCATTCAATATGCGCCTGTATGAGCGAATTGAGTTTGGCGGCCAAATGATGGACCTGATGGATGACTGTCCCAACGTAATGGACCGCTTCAACATTCCCAATGTCTTCTCTTGCAATGTTGCAAATGGGAACTGGCTTTTCTACGAGCGTCCACACTATCGTGGCAAGATGTACTTGATCCGACCCAGAGAATATAAAAGGTTCAGTGATTGGGGTGGAAGAACCGCCAGGGTTGGCTCCATCAGACGTATTGTGGACTATTGACCTATTGTAGGCTAGTGTAAGAACCGTGGAAACATAATTTTCTATAATTAGGTTTTATTTACAATGATCTGAGAAAACAAGATCTAAAGAACTAAATAAAATGCAACACTAACATTGACTTATTGAATGGGTTTGTTGTAAACACTTAAAAATAAACACAAAACAATAATGCATTCGTGCACTAACTCAGGCAACCATTGAATCTTTGAAAATGTTAAACAGTTCAGCAGCATTAGTACCTTAAACCAGAGTTTAAGTTTTGATCACAAATACACCCAACTGATTAAGGTTTTATGTATATGCCACTAACCCAAGACTATCTCCTACTAAACTATGCAGGTGTTCTGTTTATGCCGATGAAGAAATGCTCACCTCTGCATGCAAAATGATCTAAGTAGCTCCAGCCAGGTTTCTATTTTAGTTTTAGTTTCTATTTTTAGTTTATTTAGTTTCTATTTTGAGTTTCTATTTTTTTAGTTTCTATTTTAGTTCATTTATTCCAGCTTATCATTATTTGACCATTTAGGGAATATAATAGATAATGGTATAGCAAAATGATTCACTACAGTTAGTTTATTTTCACAAATGTTTTCATAAGAGTTTAAGTATTCTACAAAAAACTAAACACACATCATATGCCATTCTCCAACTCTGGAAACCAGGTGTCACTCTATCAAGATAAAGTTTATATGTCACAGTTTATGACAAGATCCATTGAATGATAATAGAATGTTGTTATAATTAACAAGCTTAAATAGTATACAGATCAATTTCCTCAGTGCCGGATTAAACTCTTGGTTTATGTTTTGACTTTCTTCATACTTACATTATCAAGCAATTACAATATTCTAACACATATATCTCGAAGGAATCACAATAATTACAAAATATGTTGTTATTGATTCTTTGCGCTGTATTGACTCAATTGCCAGGTAAGTAAAACACTTGTAAGTTCATGCAAATGTCATTTAAATTAGAGGACTATTTCTGTTTATTAGAGGAAGTCAGTTTTTATATTGGGGGACTTTTTACCCTTAAATAATTTGATATCTGTCACCACTTCAACAGCTCAGTATCTTCTCTGTGGTAAAATCTCTTAAGGGCCAGGAAAAAGTAAACGGCCTGTATTTAGTGATTTTTTTTTAAAATTATTTTTAAGTTAGATGACTTCAGTGTGCTTTACTCCACATTTAGTCTGTCATTTGGTTAGTTTTGGTTCCGTTTACGTTTTCTTTTTGGGTTTTGATTGGTTTTATTTAAATTTTGTGTTGCTTTCTGGTTGTACTTGAGTTCTTGTGTATTTCTTGTTTACCTTCTGTAAAGATCTCAGAATATTGGACCCAGAATTCAAGGTGAGACAGACAGTGGGAAAGTTCAAAGTGTTTATTAACAAACAGGTGCGCGGGGCTGCTCGGATCTCTGATTCAAAGTTCAGTCCAATCGCGGAGGTTTGACCGCAGTTGCGCCAGGCGACGCCCCCAGAGTTCCTAGAGAGCGAGCAGCAGACGCCGAGCAGCAATAGAGTCCAGAAGGGGAAATCCAAGGCCGAAGTCAGGAGACAGTTCCAGGTTCAGAAGCCGATAGAATCCAGGGCCAGATGCAACAGACAGAGCAGACAGGGGCAAGGCAAAACTCGAGATCCACAGGGCAGAAAACTGGTCATAATCCGGAAAACAGACAGACTAAAGATTGCTAGGGAACGTCTCACCAAAACACACAAATAATCTGGCGCTGATGGGAGGCAAACACACAACTTAAATAGTAGAGGAACCAGGTGGAAATGATCGGCGATAATCAGCCGCAGAACCAATTAGACAGGGGAGCAAGGAGCAAAGGAAAAAAAACAAACCATCAGGGCCAAGATCATGACATAACCCCCCCTTCAAGGGCGGATTCCAGACGCCCCAAAAGGCTGATCAGGATGATCCCTGTAGTGGGGTTCCTGATCCCGGATCAACCGGGCCGGAATCCAGGACCTTTCCCTGGGTCCATAACCCTCCCAGTCAACCAAATACTGGAGCCCACTGCCTATCCTCCGGGAGCTGAGAAGGCGCCTGACCGTGAAGGCAGGGCCCCCCTCTCTGAATCAGGTGGGTGGAGGTGAACGGAAGGGATAAAGGTCTCCTCTATCCCCATAAAAGAAATCCAAACCAGACTCAGAAGAAGGGGGAGAAAAATAATCCGGACCAGGCTCCGGGGGTGCTGGGGCCGAGGTTACTGGAAGATCTGGGGTTCTGGAAGTAACCACACGAGTCTTAGGTAACAGGAGAGCTGGGGAGGCAGAGAGTCTGGTGCGTCCCAGCCTAGTTTTACCCCTAGAAGGACAGGAACTGAGGAAGTGTCCATCACTGCCACAGTAGAGACAGAGATGATAGCTGATGCGACCCGCCCTCTTCTCCTTGGAGAGGCATGTGCGCCCCAGCTGCATAGGTTCGGGCTCCGGCATCCGAGCCGGACCAGGGGCTGATGCAGGAGCATAGGGTGCGGAGTGAAGATCAGGTTGAGGAAAGGCGGTCGTCAGAGCTCTCCTCTCCCTGCGACGCTCAGTGAGGCGAAGGTCGATCCGGTTGGCAAGGTCCTCCAGCTGCTTCAGAGTCCGGGGGTAGTCGCGGGTCGAAAGCTCATCTTTGATGCTTTCCTGCAGGCCAAAGAAAAAAACGTCCATAAGGGCGTCTTCATTCCAGGAACAGTCGGCAGACAACAGGTGGAAGTCAGTGATGTACTCCATCACTGACCGCTCTCCCTGCCTGAGAGTCAAAAGTCCCCTGGAGGCTTCCCTACTCGGAAGAACTGGGCAAAAAACTCTGATTAGTTCCAAAGAAAAATTATTATAAGAGCTGCAGAGTTCGGGATTATTCAGCCACTCTGAGGTTCCCCATAATTTGGCCTTTCCCGCTAACAGAGATATTACATAGGCCACCTTGGCACGGTCAGAAGGAAACGCAGAGGGCTGTAACTCAAAATGAATTTCGCACTGAGTCAGGAAGGCTCTGCATTGGTCAGGATCCCCTTTAAACGCTTCAGGAGGGGACAGACGTGGTTTGAGAAGAGCTGGACTATCAGTAGAAGATGAGGGCGCGGCAGCTGTCACAGGCAGGGCAGCTGGAGCAGCCTGATTACGCAGGTAATCAAGGATCTCCTGCATGTCTGATTCAAGCCGGGAAATGCTTTGATCGACATCATTTCGCCACTGCCCGTCTGCCGATGGGTCCATGTTTTGGCCAGGTTATTCTGTAAAGATCTCAGAATATTGGACCCAGAATTCAAGGCGAGACAGACAGTGGGAAAGTTCAAAGCGTTTATTAACAAACAGGTGCGCGGGACTGCTCGTCTGCTGCTGGGCGGATCTCTGATTCAAAGTTCAGTCCGATCGCGGAGGTTTGACCGCAGTTGCGGCGGGCGACGCCCCCAGAGTTCCTAGAGAGCGAGCAGCAGACGCCGAGCAGCAACAGAGTCCAGAAGGGGAAATCCCTTCTGGACTCTGGGCCGAAGTCAGGAGACAGTTCCAGGTTCAGAAGCCGGTAGAATCCAGGGCCAGGTGCAACAGACAGAGCAGACAGGGACAAGGCAAAACTCGAGATCCACTGGGCAGAAAACTGGTCATAATCCGCAAAACAGACAGACTAAAGATTGCCAGGGAACGTCTCACCAAAACACACGAATAATCTGGCACTGATGGGAGGCAAACACACAACTTAAATAGTAGAGGGACCAGGTGGAAATGATCGGCGATAATCAGCCACAGAACCAATTAGACAGGGGAGCAAGGAGCAAAGGAAAAAAAACAAACCATCAGCGCCAAGATCATGACACCTTCTTTTGTTTCAGTCTTCTTCTCCTAGCTCTCTTCTAGATTCTTCCATTCACGCCTACTCCTCGTCTGCTGATGAGCCCAGTCTTCAGTCCAGTCTCCCATGTATACCCCTCTTGTGCAGTTTGTTATTACTGGTTCCTTGTCGTTCCTTGTCGTTTTTTGTGTTTGGACTTTGCTTTCTGTTGCCTTTGGATCTACATTAAATCACCAAAACTCATCTCTAACTCCTTCCGTCTTTGCATTTGGGTCCTCCAAAACCTCCAAACAACCAGATAATAGGAACCAGCCAGAAATGGACCGAGCAGAGCCCATCTGGGAGGACGCTAAACTCTTTCAAACTTTTTCAAAGACTTATGGCTTACTTTGGACAACATCTCCTCTTTCTATCCTCCTTGGGAGAGGTTAGTGCAGCTTGTGAATTAAAGGAGATGTGAAAGACAGTTTGAACTCCTTGATGCAATTGGAATAACTGGTATGTTTGAGGAGATTGAATGGAACCAACAAGCCTCTGCAGCTCAGTTTCTAAATCAACCTCCTTCACCCATATCACCACTAACCTCATTACCTGTTTCTCCGTCTGTTGCCTCATGAAAACACGCTGCTCCTACTTCTACTGCTGCAGAATCTCCCATGCCGGCAGCAGAAAAATGTATGGTCTTTCAAAACGGGTCAGCCCAACGCCGCCTGTCACCTGACACCACGGCTTCCTCTGCAGTGAGTCTGCCTGATACCCCCACTTACTCTCCAGCGAGTCGGCCTGATGCCAACCCTTCCTCTCCAGTGGGTCGTCCTAACAACGCCCCTTCCTCTCCAGCGGGTTGGCCTGACACAGACCCTTCCCCTGCAGAAGTTCAGCCTGACGCCACCCCCTTTCTCTCCAGCGAGTTGCCCTGATGCTGCCACTACCTCACTGCTGCCAATACCTCAGACTGCTGCAAACCACACACCTCCACCAGGCCAGGTCAGTTTTCCCTGTGGTCTCAGCCACAACCTCCAGGACCAGCAGTTTATTTATATAGTGCCAGTTCACAACACGTTATCTCAAGGCACTTTACACTTCAACCAGATCTTACAAGAACATTTAAAATCTGTCCTCATGTCCACACCACCAGCAACCAGAGCTCCTCATCTAGAGGAGTCTTGTGTAAGAAATCTCTTTTAGAGGGAAAGGGCAGACCTTTTCCCTTTCCTGCCTCTTGCTGTAGCTACTCAGTCAGGTCCTGATAGTGCTTTTTCTCCAGGGTTAGATCCTCCCAGTGTTCTTTATCCACAGTCAGCTTCTCAGAGTTTCCTTTCTCCACAATTAGCTTCTCATAGCGTCCTTTTTGCACAGATAGCTTCTCATAGTGTTCTTTCTCCTCAGTCAGATCTTCTTCGTGTTTCTTATCAGACAGGCACTCTGGGTTAGAGCATGAAACGGGCCTTGAAAGTCAGCCCGAAACCGACCCGAGTCCGAAAGAACCAGGCCCGTGCCCGGCCCGTTATGATTGACAGCTTTGTAGAGCCCGACCCGTTTGCAGCCCGACATTTTTCAATTGTGCGCATTAAGGGCTAATCTCCGTTTCACTTCTGTAACATCCATTTTGCATTCATCGCGTATAGATCGAACTTTATCACATGATCATTTATTTGCCGCGCATATAACGGTTTAAAGCCCGAGCCCGGCCCGGCCCGAATGAAATAATAAAAAGTACAGCCCGAACCCGGCGGTTTTACTGTATTTTGTTTTTGGCCTTTACCTTATGTTGCCTTTGGATCTACATTAAATCAGCAAAAACTAATCTCTATCTCCTTCTGTGTCTGTATTTGGGTCCTTCAAAACCTCAACACAAACTGACTTTGTCTTTCATCTATCCAAACACACATATATGGCAGTTCCAGTTCTTTTATACGAGAGGGAATGTTTCACAGAATGTGACAAAGAAAAGGGTTGTAACTTTCAACCAAAAACAAATATTAAGAAGAAATTAAGAAATTAACCTTCGACAGTGTAAAAGGTAATTCAATTTGATCCTGTTATAACCATTTAAATGTCAAAGAAGTTTGTTTTTGTAATCTGACGCTGAATGACTCAATCCAACTATACTATATATATATCTACTATACTATAATATATATATATATACTATAATTTGCACAGCATTTTGCCATTGAATGAAGAGAAATTGTTGGCAATGAAAGGGTTAGAAAGCCTTTCCATAGATTTACTGAAAGTTTTAAGCAGGTAGGATTATAACTTTTCAAAATCAGGGTTGCAGCTTTCCCAGCTTTTTGTTTAGTGTTCTTATCATTTCTTCTGGCAAAATTAAAAACTAAAGGAGCTCCAGCAATGTTTTTTCTATTGATGTTGCCTGTGTTCTTGAATTTTCATAAACTCTTATAATGTTTAGCAAAGGCATAGTTCATACTTTATAGTAAAGGATCTTTAAAATAAAGATTCCTAAATCGGATTTGCTTTTTAAAGTGTGTTCTGCACATGGGTCAGAGCTCTGCCTAACATCATGACATAATAAGTATTTGGGTAAAAAATGACAATAATAGTTTTAATGGATTAGTATTTTATCAAATTACTTATCAAATTCGGCTGGGGAAATATATTAACAGTAATGCAGTCTTAAGGCTAATTTATACTTTGAAACCAGGTCCTCTGCGTAGGTGTTGCAGTGAACAAAAAGCCGTCCCCTCCCCCTCTGCAGACGTTCCGCTGCTCCTCTCCCAAATTGTAGCTGACCGCAGACAGTGCCGATGACAGGAGGCCGGCTTGTTTTGTTTTTATGACCGAAATTGCGGAAAACAACACGTGAAGTTTGACCCGCTAGAAGAGTGAGGTGCGCGAGAACGCTGAGACCCTTTTTCCACCTGGATCTCCGCTCTTTTTCGCCCTCATGTCCCTCCGTTGTCCGACTAAACTCGCCCCAACTTCATTGCCTCGGCCGTATCTAGACCCACAGCGTATAGCGCAGACCACGCTTCAAAATTGAGCATAAATCAAAAATGTCTGCGTCAAGCTCACTGCGACACACTGCTGCAGGAGTATAACCAGCCCTTTAGATGTAGGGCAAGCCCTTAAGGTCCAGTACTGGGCCCACAGGCGGTACCCACTACACCTGTTAAAGTTGGTCCAATTTCTTGAAACAGGATACTTTAATGCTTCTAAAGCTAAAATTATTATTGATATTATGTTTTTTATGACAAAGACCTTCGATGGAGATGTGATTTATAAAACTTTCTAACACTGGCTGACTTTTCCAGAAGTTATTTTTAGGGACACCGCTCCACTCTGCCCCTCATGGCAGGTATCCTTGGAAACTAGAGAGTTTCCAAGGATACCTTGTATGTCTTTTTCAGACATTGTCAGGTATTATATTTCTGTGTGTGAGTAAAGTTTAAAGTAATTGTCACTTTATTAACCATATGCACAATATTCTTTGTGAAGAGTTACAAAAATAGTTGATAATATATATCATAGATGTCATGACTAAATGTTGCTCATATGTAAAAGAAGGCCATTAATGCAGCGGTCCCCAACCACCGGGCCTCGGACCGGTACCGGTCCGTGGGTCATTTGGTACCGGGCCGCACAGAAAAAAAGTATATATATATATAATTTTTCGACAATCAGAGTCTGAGTGATGTTTTATTTTGAAAAATATAAAAAATTGCGGTATTCTCTCCCAATTACATCAGTCGGTGCATCTGTGCCTCTTGACACAGGTTAATTCAGTTTAAGACTCATCCTATCTATAACATCCTATCATTGTGAAGCGGGATTTTCTGCGGTTACAGCGACCAAAACAAAGCTACGGAGCAGACTGGACATCAGTAGCACACTTCGTCTGTCATTTTCTCCGATTACGCCTAGATGGGAGTGGCTTGTTGTTTTATTTTTATGCAGTTTGTATTTGATTTTATGCCAGTTGTATCATTTTACTTGATCGTATTCCCCCCGAACCCCCCCCGCTCCGGCCGGTCCGTGAAAATGTTTGTCTGACATATAGTGGTCCGTGGTGCAAAAAAGGTTGGGGACAGCTGCATTAACGGACACTAGCACTTTTATTTAACAAGATTCCCTTTAATGAGGGGGGGAAACATATTTGGCATAGTTTTTGCACGTTTGGCTAATTGTGCTGAAATGACAGCTTTGACTGGCACAATGGCCTGCTAAAACCATGTGCTTAAACTGGTTCAATCCAAATTTGCTACATTTGCATTTAAGTGGTTGATCAGTATAATCTAAAGCGACTATTCCTGTTTATTTATTATCTCCCATTTAGCATTCTTTAGTATTTGTTCTAGTTTTATTTTGCCATTCATTGTTTACATTTATCTTTAGGTTATGTTTCCCAGTTACTCTCCATTTAGCCCCTTGTGTCACCTTCCTTTCCATTGGTTTTCTTGTAGTTCTTTCTCTGCACACCTATTCCCACTCAGATCATTACTCCAATCTTTGTACTGTTAGTCTCCTCCTCAGTGTATATGTACCCCTCCTGCAGTGTGTCTTTGCTTGATCTCCGTCATTATTTCAGGTCTTCATCAGTCTCTGTCAGTCACATTCCGTTCATTCTGTTTTGGTTCCTGTGTTCCTTGGCTGTTTAATGTTAGACTTATAGGCTGAATCCCAAACCGCCCCCTCACTATCAAGTGTCACTCGCATTAAAGTCACACTCGCAACTGTGGAAGGCGTCTGGATTGTACGTGACATAGGACGTAGGACAGCTCTTCCCATCCAACGAAAAGGGAAAGCAGTAGTTCCCATGGCAAAATAGTGTTGCTACTTAACATAACATCAAATATTTGCCATTTTCTAAAAAATAAATCTATGCAGTCAAAAGAAACACTTTCAAAAAGGACCTTCCATTTTGGTAATAATGACAACTTTTTTCATAGATGACGAATGAGGGGAAGATGGAGCGGGAGATTGATAGGCGGATTGGTGTGGCGTCTGCTGTGAAGCGTGAACTGTACCGGTCTGTTGTGGTAAAGAGAGAGCTGAGCAAAAAAGCAAATCTCTTGATTTACCGGTTCATCTACGTTCCTACCCTCATCTATGGTCATGAGCTTTGGGTCATGACCGAAAGAACGAGATCCCAGATAAAAGCAGCTGGAGTGAGTTTTCTCCGTAGTGTTTCTGGGCCCCTAGAAATAGGGGGAGGAGTTCAGTCGTCCGGGGAGGACTCAGAGTAGAGCCGCTGCTCCTCCACATCGAGAGGAGCCAGTTGAGCATCTGAATAGGATGCCTCCTGGACTTCTCCTTGGTGAGGTGTTCCAGGCACGTCCCACCGGGAGGAGGGCCAGGGGGGAGACCCTGGGTCACGCTGGAGGGACTATGTTTCTCGGCTGTCCTGGGAGCGCCTTGGGGTTGCCCCGGAGGCGCTGGACCAAGTGGCTGAGGAGAGGGACGTCTGGGCCTTCCTACTGAAGCTGCTACCCCAGCGACCCGACCCGGGATAAACGGAAGAAGATGGATGGATGGATGGATGGATGGATGGATGGATGGACGGACGGACATTTTTTTCTTTTTTGTATCTGTCATTTTCGTTTTCTGCGTGATGAAGATCCAGCAAACAAGCAGAACTTGCATTTGAATGCATGTGTTTCCTTCGCCACTTGTTCTCCTTTACACCTGCTGCCAAATTCAAGCGAGCTTGCACTGTTGCAAACTCACTATTTAACTCTGCTGCACCACTCCCAAACTGTAGGTGACCGCAGACAGTGGAGGCATCTGATTGGTCAAATCTACATCCGCTCTACACTATGCGTATTACCTTACCAGTTTGTTATGTTTGTATGACAGCCTTTGTTGAAAACGACTCCTGAAGATGGACCACCTAGAAGAGCGAGAGAACGCTGGGACCCTTTCCCCACTTGGATCCTGCCTCTTTTTCAACCTCATGTCCCTCTGTTGTCGCACGAACTTGCCTCCACTTCCTCACCACCTTGGCCGTATTTAGATCCACAGCAAGTTCCTGATGGTTCCTGTTGCATCGTGGTGTGGAATAACATCACTTCGCTTCAATGTTAAACATAAATAAAAAATGTCCATGTCATACCTGCGACAAGCTAATTGCGACACACTGGTGCGGGAGTATAACCAGCCCTTTAATGTGGTGAACCCTCTGAGGGATTGTGCTTAGGGTTGGTGTTTAGGTGCTGGTTTAGGATTCATCCATACTTTGGCTGCAATAAATCTGCCAGACTTAGATAATCTCTGTCTCCGTCTTTGCATTTGGGTTCAGCCACAATCTTTTCGATTTGGTGACAGTCTCAAAAGTTGTCATTAGAATTCAAACATTTTTTTCACCATTAATATTAAAATAACTACCGGCAAAGCAAAAAAGCAATACATTAGTTTCTTTGTATAATAAAGAATAAGACATAGTAACTGTTGTGGTAGTGGTTTTACTCAAAAATATATTCTAAACATATGAAGATGAGTATATTTGCATATGTCACACAGCATATAGTAAAGAAATTATGTAAATTTGTGAAATTCTTTGGTAAAACCTATATGTTATGTAAGGATTTTGCGCAGACAGACATTTCGGGAGGTCCTATGCTAAATTAACTGTCAATAGGAAGCCTCCTGATTTCTCTTTTGGCCTCCTTCCTTACTACCTGCACTATTTAGAAAGCAATTATTATGGAGAACACTGAAGCATTTCCTATAAGTTACAATGTTTTCTTTTCAGCACCACCTAATGACTGCTTCTACCGACTGCTACCATACCCAATCTCCTGAGGCCGATTTGGGTTCGAGGAGAAAGAAGACATAGAAAATAAATTAGAGATACAAAAGGCAACTGTCAACCATCTCCACAGGCGACCCCGTCCAGGAAACACAGCCAGGCATGAAAGAGAGCACATAAACATCCATAACATC
>NW_015152055.1:61210-65636 GCF_000732505.1 Cyprinodon variegatus | reverse complement strand
AGTTTATCAACTGTGCGCTGCCGTAGCGCAAAAGATGTCTGCCTCTACAAAGGTGAACTGAGTCCTATGTAATTATAAATAGAAATTTCTACTGCAATTGCTAGCTCTCATCTTTAAGCATCAAAGCTACGCACGTAATTCATTTATCTGACATGACATAATGTTTCTCTGCATTTAAGCCGCATGTGGTACGTGTTTATTTACATGTACTTCCAAGTTTAGAAACTGTGTGACAGAAGTTTATGTGAATGCACTTATTAAACATGTTTCTATCAATATATTGCATGATACCGTACATCTAAACAGGTTGATTAAACAAATGGAACATGTTCAATTGTTCAACGGCATCCATTTCGTCTTGCCTGTGCTATAAACACTGCAGCAGAAAGTGCTATAAACACTTTCTGTTGTACTATAATAATCATCTTAAAAGCAATAACGAACAGGAAACAAAAACATCAACAGATTAGATACCAACAGTATTCTCCTAACCATGCAACCTTATCCCAGTACCATCATGACTGTGAATCATATTTGAATGACAATGGTTTATGCTGTGCCATCACACACCTACCCATTCTGTCTTTTTTATATAAAGCAGAGAGGCATGGTTAAGGGACAGTAGTGAATAGTAATACATCCTGATGCCACCATCACCATGGGAAAGGTAAATAAAACCAAATGCTATGTTTTACACCTTGATGTTTCTTAATTGTGTAAAAAAATTGCTTTGTTTGCTTTAACAGATAATATTTTATGAGGATAGAAACTTCCAAGGCTGCTCTCATGAGTGCATCACTGACTGCTTAGACCTTCAAACGTTCTTCATCAGATGCAATTCCATCAGGGTAGTGAGTGGCTGCTTTATGGTGTATGAGCGGCCAAACTTTACGGGCAACCAGTTCTACCTGAGAAGAGGAGACTACTCAGACAATCAGCGCGCAATTGGCATTGGTGACTGTATTAGATCTTGCCGTTCCATCCCTCAGGTAGGTCAATAAGGAAAAAAATGTAGAGAATCTATATCACTATATTGAGATAAATCAATTTTTCTCTGGTGGCAGCATCATGGCAACTATAGGTTGAGGCTTTTTGAGCGTTTTAACATGTCTGGCCAGATGCATGAGCTGGTGGAAGACTGTTCAAACGTCCAGGAGAAGCTCAGCATGTCCAGTTTTAGCTCCTGCAGCGTGATGGATGGCCATTGGCTCCTTTATGATCAACCAAACTACAAAGGCAGAGTGTACTATCTAAGGCCCGGGGATTATCAAAGATACAGCGACTGGGGAGGCACCAGTCCGAAGATCGGCTCGATTAGAAGAATCACAGATTTTAAGTAAAGTTAATAAACATTTTCTGCCAAATAAAGCCTTTAACTTGTGCTCTATTACTTTTATCTTTAAATATGTTGTTTTCTCAAATCAACATATGTTGTATGTAATATGTTCCAAAATCAGAGTTCAATGTCCAATTTTTTAGCAGCCTAGTCTAAACAAAGTAGCCTCTTTAGTACTTTAATCTCCATTATGCGTAGGTATAACATTCTAGACAATGCCAGTGGTACCCTCTTTCAGTCTGTGCCCTGAGTGGGATTAACTGGTGTCTGCTGTGGCAGACTTTATCTATAACACTGCTGTGTAGGGTGTACAGAGAAATTACAGAGAAATGCAACAGCATAATGCAGAACATGGGATATAAGATATAAAATAAAATTATCTCAACTGAGTTTGAGTACATTTCGCCTGGATAAAAACTAAGGAACGGAAAGTAAAAGCAAAGGTTAGACAAGTTTATTTTAATGTTCTTAAGAGAAATATATATGTTATTTATCTATGTGAGAGGTGTATTAACCAAAGATATAAAGTAATGCCTTGAAAAATTAGTGATGACTCAGTCAAAGTAATCTGAATTAGACAAATGCACATAAAGGCCATATTAGTGGGATTATTTTAAGTGGCAAAACCCAAAGAAACTCCATTACAAGGCAAGACTGAAGGTTTCAAACCCCCAGTTGTCAAATGGGAAAGTAGCTGAATCAAAATTAAGTAACACAAATGATCTTGTGACATCAACATTCACCAGGAGTCTATCAGAGAAAGCTATTAGTTGTAAACATCTTAATTTCAAAACAGAATGAAAAAAAGCCTCACACATATTATAAAGTAAAATGAAAGAAAAGAGACTATCCTACAACCAAACACACACATACCAAGAATTCAAATGTGATTCGTACTGGACAAGTCCTAATACAGTCTTGGCATCTAGAGTGTCGTCCAGCAGCACATGTTCATGCATTTATCTGCCCGCTGTGAGGCTGCTCAGGTAAAGAAGCAAGCAGAGTGAATGGCTTCCTGTTTGTCTAAACAACATATCTGATGCAAAAGGGCTGTTCCATATTGTTCTTCAGTCATTGTTCGCTGGACGTGTGGATACCATACTAGTCCTTTCCTTTGTCAATGCAACTCAAAACACCAAACCGGTTACTGTAATTATTTATCCTTTTTTTCAAATACAAATCCATATTTCTCACCCAATGTTGTGGTTCAACAAAAAGCTAAACATGTGCCAGTAGCCTTTAGTTATAACTCTAAGGGAATTTGAATAACAATGATGTGTTTGTTGAGAGGTGGTATAAAAAGCCCTGAAAACATGGGGAATCTCTGCAACAGAGACCATGGGTAAGGTAGGTACAGCGTGTACACTCTGCTTACAATCATTGTGAGTTGCAGGAACCCCAGCTTGACAGTTTTCTCGTTTTCTTTGATTTCTTTTTTTTTTTTTTTACTGAAACAAAGCAAACAGCCTCTGATGCTCCAATAACTTCCTCCTCTAGATTATTTTTTACGAAGACAAAAACTTCCAGGGTCGGAGCTATGAGTGCAGCAATGACTGCACAGACCTTCACTTGTACTTCAGTCGCTGCAACTCCATCCGGGTGGAGAGTGGCTGCTTCATGATCTATGAGCGACCCAACTTCATGGGCCACCAGTACTTTATGAGGAGGGGAGAATACCCCGACTATCAGAGATGGATGGGTTTTAGTAGCAGCATTCGCTCATGCCGCATGATTCCAGTGGTGAGACAGCATCCTAATATGTACAGATTACCACATCACTAAATACGTATTCTAAAACAAACATTTGATATGTTAATTTCTTGCTGTGTGTCTGACCATTTGTTGTTTTCTTATGCCACACAGTATAGAGGCTCCTACAGAATGCGTCTCTATGAAAAGCCTGACTTCATCGGTCACATGATGGAGTTCAATGATGACTGTCCTTGTGTGTCTGATCGTTTTCATCACCGACATGTTTACTCTTGCAATGTTATGAACGGCTACTGGATCTTCTATGAGTACCCGAACTACCGAGGCAGACAGTACTTCCTGAAACCCGGGGAATACAGGAGGTACCGGGACTGGTGTGCCACCTGTGCCATCGTTGGATCCTTTAGGAGGGTCACCGAATTTTAGCCATGAACAAAAGCCTTGCTGTAAATATCAAACACTTTGTTTTATTAAAGGAATTCAGTTTTTAACAAACGCTGTGAAAGATTTTTTTAATAATGTGAATAGGAGAGAATTACAGATTGTTTGTGGTTAATAAATCATCAACTGTAGCACAGAAATGCTAAGATTTTTAATTCAGTTTAGCTGGTGTGTTTTATAATTTGAAATACATACCAAATAAAAATCTTTTTATTTTTTTACTGCACTTTTTTTTTTAAAGTTTCCATCACAATGTCTTCATCTACACAATGAATGAACCATGTCTTTATCGTATATAGTTAAAAAATAATTAAAAAAAATATTTGTATGTCTACTTCAGCCTGTTCATTAAATCTGATGACATCCTATTCTTAATCAGATTTACTGATGGAACCCCGTTCCAAGCAATACCATCTTTGGTTATTCTTCAAGCATTTTCAGTAGCAGTGTGTTAATTTCAATAACTGCTCTATTTATCCAAAAGGTGTTCTGTGAGGTTGAGTTTGGTTGGCCAAATAAATTTCTCCACACAAAGCTTTACAAACATGCAGAAACAAAATGGATGTCACATCTAAATTCACTAACTTGGTGGTTTGAACCAATACCTTTGTTAACACAGGGTTGGGCAAAAAGTATTGCTTAAAAAAATGAATTGATAAGAAATGACAAAACATTAGGAGCAGATAATCCTAAAAATTCTGAAATCGTAATATAGCCATAATTATTTAGAATTGTAAATGTCATGATTGGGTTTAAGGACTTAGCCCACATGCAGAACACAACTGAGTCTGAAGGAAAGTTTAACATAGTTTATTGAAAGATGTACAATGATATAATACTGGATCTGGTTCTGGTACTGGTCCGGGACTGGTCTCAGAGTTTCTGGAGAGATGAGAGTTTGGTTAGCCAGGCTGATGATGGATTGATAGAGAGAAGAAT
>NW_015152055.1:57454-59175 GCF_000732505.1 Cyprinodon variegatus | reverse complement strand
ATTACAGTAACTTGAGTAAATGTAATTCATTACTTTCCACCCCTGCTTCTAACTTTATGTTCTCTCTGCTTTTACTCACTAGCGTAGCTTCGTCTAGCCAGGTTCTGGATGCAGGACCATCCTGGAGGGATATACAGTATCAGTTGGGCTGCAGCATCAACACTTCCAATTATAAAGTTAGGCATATTTTTCTGTCCTCTTTCTCTCCTAGACATAGATTTGGGCTCAGCCTTCACTGTGTATTTTTGTGCTCTCTTTAATCTCTTTTGAAATGAAAACCCTGCGATGGACTGGGCCCTGCGATGGGCTGGTGACCTGTCCAGGGTGGACCCCGCCTCTCGCCTGTAGACAGCTGGAAATAAGCACCAGCATCCCTTGCGACCCCACTCGGGATAAAGCGTGTCAGATTATAAATGGATGGATGAAATGAAAACTAGCTCTGAACTGATCTACTAGGTAGTTGGGGTTGCTGCAGCAAATGTAGAGGAGAGTTAAGGGCTGTGTATACTCCCGCAGCAATGTGTCGCAGTAGCTTGTCCCAGGTATGATGCAGATATTTTTGATTTATGCCCAATTTTGAAGCGTGGTCTGTGCTGTTATTCCACGCCACAACACAAGAGGGACAATCACAAACTAGCTAGGATTTTGGGTGTCCGTGTGTCAGTTTGACGAGCTTGTTGACCGTCTACAACCCCTCATCCAACGCTGGATGACACACAGTTCGCCGTGAGGGTTCTCGAAAGACTGACCGTGGCGCTGTGTGTTTTGGCTTCGAGGGGAAACCAACAGACCATTGCACAGGTATACAAACTAGCATCCTGCATGGTGTCTGGGATAGTGTCCGAGGTATGCCAGGCATTGTGGACGACACTACAGCCAGAGTTTGTGCCATAAGGTACCGAACAGGAAATATGCATAGTGTAGAGCAGATAGAGAATTGACCAATCAGAGGCCTCCTTTGTGGTAACCTACAATTTTAGGGGGAGCACCAGAGTGTCTGCAGAAGGGGGAGTGGTGGGTTTGGTGGGGGGCATATCTGTGTTAACTGCGACACACATGCAGACGACCTGGTTTCTGAGAGTAAACCTGGTTTTATACAGCGGCAGGCCACCCAGGCCCCGCAGCAGCCCCCCGCCAAGACCACGGACCAGGCGGCTCGCTCTTCCTCCAGGCCCCAGAGAGCAGGGGTGTGAGAAGACCCCGATCCTCCCTGGTGTTGATGTGGTGTTGCTCTCAGGTGTAATTACAACTGGGAGTACCAAAAGGGGGTGTCCAGCACAGTCCACCCCCCCCCTTCAGGAGATAGGTGGTGCCAGCGCACCCCCCTAATCGACAACCCAGAACCCTCAATGTCTACATGTGAGAGGGGATGGGGGGAGCCGACCATGGTGAGGCCCATGAAATAAGCCCCCCCCGGTGCCCTTGACCCCCACCCCCTCAGACAATGCCCTACATAGATGTGTGTTGTGAAAATGTTGTAGATGGAAGTGTCTAAAATGCAAAATAAAATTGGGGTGGGGACGTCATCAGAAGGTGGTGCCCTTTAGTAACGACCCCCTCCCCAAAAACCAGAGATGGCAAAAGTACTCACTTTCCGTACTTGAGTAAAAGTACAGATACTTGTGTTAAAAAATACTGGTAAAAGTGGAAGTACTGATTAAACTTCTTTACTCAAGTAAAAGTAACAAAGTACAGGCTTGTAAATTTACTTAAAGTATAAA
>NW_015152055.1:52593-56129 GCF_000732505.1 Cyprinodon variegatus | reverse complement strand
CTCTTTATAAAACTCAGTAGGGAACCCGTCTGGACCTGGCGCTTTATTATTTGCCATGCTTTTTAATGCTTCCTGAACTTCAACTGTTCACAAGAGTGAGTCCAGGGTCATTCTTTGACTCTCTGATAATTTAGGAAGAGTTATTTCATTTCAGCCGCTTGTATCTAGGATCTTGTTCTTTTGGTCATGACCCAAAGCTCATGACCATAGATGAGAGTAGGAACTTAGATCGACTGGTAAAACTCTCTTCACCACAACAGACCGGTAAAGTGCAGGCTTCAGAGCAGATGCCGCACCAATCCATTTATTGATCTCCCACTCCATGCTCCCCTCAATCGTGAACAAGACCCCAAGATACTCAAACTCCTCCACTAGGGGTAGTACATCCTATCCAACCTGGAGAAGGCTCTCTATCCTTTTAGAGTATTGCACTGTACAGTGTTTTTACAATATAAATACTCTGTATCTGGAGAATTTAAAAGAAAATCAATAACACCTGTGGACATTTTTACCATAATGGATATGTGAATAATAGCAGCAACACCAGAGATGTGCCAAAAAGTGGCAGCAGCATTTTAATTATCTAAGACAGCAACTGTGCAAAAATCAGCATGAATGTAAAGACTTATTGAGGTTGTTGGGAACAGTGATTGTTATAAAGGCTTACAGCTGGTGAGAGGAAGGATCTGTGATAACGCTCCCTGGTGCATTTAGGGTACAGCAGTCTGTCACTGAAGGAGCTCTCCAGTTCAGCAACACTTTTTCATGCATGGGGTGGTAGACATTATCCAACAGAGATGTTAATTTAGTTAGGATCCTTATGTTTCCCACCTGCTACACTGAGTCCAGAGGGCATCCAATCAAAGAGCTGGCCTTCCTGATCAGCTTATGCAGCTGCTTTCTCAAAGCTGCAGACAAGCCACTGCTCCAACAGACAGCTCCATAGAAGATGGCTGATGCCACAACAGAGTCATAGATGCAGTGGTGTAGTCTATGTGATACACGGGTATACGCGCTATACCCACTAGAAAAGCTTGTGAATTTCCGTATAACCACTTAAAAGTGCCCAATAATGCTGAGTTCACACCGGACGCAGCAGGCGCGGCAGGAGCAGCAAGTTTACATGCAAGGAGTATCTGACGCGAACGACGCGCCGCAAACGCGCTGCAGTTTGAGATGGAAAAATGTAACTTTTGCTGCTGGACGCGCCGCATCAACCAATCAGAGATGCTGATCTGGGAGCCGGCAGGGAGACAAACACATCGCTGATGACACAGAACGCTATGATCACTCATCTGAAACAGTTTATTAACGCCTAAATTAACTGAAAATGCTGAAATCTGCCGACAAAGCGTCTTTGCTTTTATGATCCTGGTGCCTGCAGTTTGGATTACGTTCATGAAAACCGCTTCCAACCGCCGCGGCCAACCGCGAGGTCGCGACCGGGCCAGAGGCTGCTGTTGAATGGGATTCCTACTGACAGCGCACCACCGGTATGNAAAATAGCAAAAAGCGAGGGGGAGAGTGGGCATCCCTGTCTGGTGCCCCTCTGGAGAAAAAAGCTGGAAGATGTTTGACTGTTTGTCCTGACACAGGCTGTTGGGAAGCTCTATAATATTTTTAACCAATTTATAAAGGAATTGCCAAAGCCAAATTTATGTAGAGTAGCAATTAAAAATTTCCAGTTTACTCTATCGAATTCTTTTTCTGCATCTAAAGACAATATATAGGATTTAAGATTTTTGCTGTAGGAATAATCTATTAAATTCAGCAGTCTGCGTGTGTTAGCGGCTGACTACCTTCCTTTAATGAAACCAATTTGATCTGGGTGGATTATGAGAGGAGTGACTTTATCTAATCGTTTTGCTAAAGCTTTACAGATTATTTTAATATCCACATTAATTAAGGATATGGGACGATACTTGGTGGGAAACATAGGATCTTTGCCTGGCTTAAGCAGGAGACTAATGGTGGCAGAATTCATATTAACTGGAAATTTGCCATTTTCTTGAGTTTCCTGCAGCATTCTGTGGAACGTTGGGGCCAAAACGTTCCAGACTCTTTATAAAACTCAGTAGGGAACCTGTCTGGACCTGGCGCTTTATTATTTGCCATGCTTTTTAATGCTTCCTGAACTTCAACTGTTCACAGGAGTGAGTCCAGGGTCATTCTTTGACTCTCTGATAATTTAGGAAGAGTTATTTCATTTCAGCCGCTTGTATCTGGGATCTCGTTCTTTCGGTCATGACCCAAAGCTCATGACCATAGATGAGAGTAGGAACGTAGATCGACCGGTAAAACTCTCTTCACCTCAACAGACGGGTAAAGTGCAGGCTTCAGAGCAGACACCGCACCAATCCATTTATTGATTTCCCACTCCATGCTCCCCTCATTCATGAACAAGACCCCAAGATACTCAAACTCCTCCACTAGGGGTAGTACATCCTATCCAACCTGGAGAAGGCACTCTACCCTTTTAGAGTATTGCACTGTACGGTATTTTTACAATATAAATACTCTGTATCTGGAGAATGTTTAAAAATTCAATAACACCTGTGGACATTTTTACCATAATGGATATGTGAATAATAGTAGAAACACTAGAGATGTGCAAAAAATGGCAGCAGCATTTTAATTATCTAAGACAGCAACTGTGCAAAAATCAGCATGAATGTAAAGACTTATTGAGGTTGTTGGGGGCAGTGATTGTTATAAAGTCTTACAGCTGCTGATAGGAAGGATCTGTGATAACGCTCCCTGGTGCATTTAGAGTGCAGCAGTCTGTCACTGAAGGAGCTCTCCAGTTCAGCAACACTTTTTCATGCATGGGGTGGTAGACATTATCCAACAGAGATGTTAATTTAGTTAGGATCCTTATGTTTCTCACCTGCTGCACTGAGTCCAGAGGGCATCCAATCAAAGAGCTGGCCTTCCTGATCAGCTGATCAAGCCGCTTTCTCACAGCTGCAGACAAGCCACTGCTCCAACAGACAGCTCCATAAAAGATGGCTGATGCCACAACAGAGTCATAGAAGGTCTTTAGGAGTGCCCCCTGCAGTCCTAAAGACAGTCTGCTCTGACCTTTCTTATACAGAACCTCATTGTTGTGATTCCAGTCCAGTTTGTAGTTCAGGTGAACACCCAGGTACTTATAAGAATCCATTCCGTAAAAGTTCTGAAGGTCGGTCATTAAAGGGGGGGATTGTCGTTAAAGGGGGGGATTGTCTCCTGTAATACCCGAAACCTGTCTATGATTGTTAAGGGAGATGATCCCTTCCAGATATCACCACACCCCCCCACCCCATCACAGAGGAACAAAGCACCTACCCGCTCCAGCCGGTGAACAACACCTCCTTAACGACCGACCCTTAACAATCATAGACAGCTTTCAGGTATTACAGGCTAACAATGGAACCAAATGACCCTCTCATCGGTTGCCATTTGCATGTTTACAAGCAATACAAGGCCTTGTCTATATAAAGACTCAGGCCCCGTCCGCACGAAGACGAGCCCTGGCCTAAACGCACAAATTTTTC
>NW_015152055.1:47730-52277 GCF_000732505.1 Cyprinodon variegatus | reverse complement strand
AAAATATCAGCGTTTCGTGTTCGTTTTGACTTCGTGTGGACGGGGCCTTAAACTCACTACGGATCCAGACATTTGAATTGAGAAAGCTTTCTGGAGAGGTTGCGAAACGTCTTCAAACCTTGGAAACCAAGTCCAGTGGATATTTTTGAACTTTTACGGAATGACTATGACCTGGATGACTGAGAATCTTCATCAGCTTATAAGAGTCCACTATATCAATCTTATCTCCTTTGATGTTCACTGGTGTCAGTGGGGTGGAATTGCTTCTGCGAAAGTCCACCACTAGTTCCTTGGTTATCCCTGCATTAACCAGAAGGTGGTTCTGCTGGCACCAGTCCACAAAGTCCTGGTTCCACTTTCTTTACTCTGAGTCATCTTCACCCAATGAGACCAATTATGGTAGAATCTTCAAAGAACTTCTGGTGGAGGTAGTGTGGGGAGTTGATGGTGAAGAGGAATGGTGCAAGCACTGTTTCCTGTGGAACCCCATACTGCCAAATTAACCTATCTGAGACACAGGCCTGTGAGGTAGTTCAACATCCACTAGGACACCTGCTGGTCCACTCCTGACAGCTCCAGCTTGTAACTTAGGAGTCCTGCTTGGGTAGTGTTAAAGCACTGGAGAAATCAAAGAACTTGATCATCACACTGCTTCCAGGTTTCTCTAGGTGAGTCAGTGCTTGGTGCAGGAGGAAGATGAGGGCATCATCTGTCCCAATCCCAGGCTGGTAGGCAAACTGCAGTGGATCTAATGAAGTCCACACTAGGGGGCGTAGATGGTGTAAGGCCAACAGTTCAGTAGCTGCATGTAGCTGCTTAGGTCCTTTGGAAGTTTAGTCTTTGGCACCGGTACCACACAAATTGTCTTCCAAAGCTGTGGTAATTCTCTGAGCCTCAGGCTTAAGTTGAACATGGGGCACGGGATGCCACACAGTTCATCTGCACAACATCTCAGAAGCTTGGAGCTGATACCATCTGGACCGGCAGTCTTTTGCACCTTGATCTTTCGCATCTCATTCCTGCCATGTTTTGTTGAAATCCTTTGGAGTGGGGGGACGGATGATGGTTGGGAGCTGGGAGGTATGAAGTAGTCAGTTGTTGAAGAAGGTGAAGGTAACAGCAGGGGGTTCTGGGCTGCGGGAGGAGTAGGTGGCTCATGAAATCTGTTGAAAAACTGGTTTAGATTATTAACCCACTTCAAGTTTCAGGCAGCCTGTTTGTTCTGACTTTGGCCTGAGATTTTCTTCAGGCTTTTCCAAATCCTTCTAATGTTGTCCTGCTACAGCTGGTCCTCCATCTTCTTCTTGTAGCCATTCCCCTCCCTGTACTGATTGTTTGGTCTGGACCAAAAGCTGACTTTTTGTATCGCTATATTTTTTGCAAGTTAACTATGATTTTAACAAAGGCTTGCATGTCAGGATTGCTGGTCCCACTGGAAAGGAGTATGTGTCGTGATATAGAGTACAGAACGATAAATTGAGAAAATCTATATGGTTGTTCTGCAAGCAGTGTCTCTGTTCTGCCTATTTATACTGTTAGTAAAAACTTACAATCATTGTGAGCGGCGAAAGTACCTCATTTAACAAGTATGTTTTATTTCTTGTTTTGGAATGGCATCCAGACAAACTTAATGAGTCTCACAGCATCTAGGCAGCAGCTGTTCTTGGCAACAGAAATCATATTAAAGGAAAAGTCACATTCAGAACTTAAACTTCTGAAAGTACTTTAAATATTAAAATATTACATACTGTTCAATACATTTTAAAAGTTTTATATTCAGAGAATATTTCATTTGAATATGCTTTACAGGAGGCATCCATGTTTGTCAAAGAACACTACTGCCACCTACTGGTTTGTGACGTCACGGTGCGGTATCGGCTGTTGATCAAGTCCCAGTGCTGTATCTGGTGTTTGTCACAAGGCGCTATTTTCCATAATGGGGTCGACCACTGCACTATGCGAAGCAGAGAGTAATGGATTAATGACGTGTTTTTTCTCTGGCCAGAAGTTCAATGGCAAATCCTCCTTCTTCAAGTTGGCGATCCAACGACCAACCCGTCCGTGGAGGATCATGAATCAGAAAGGTGGAATAACTTGTTTTTTTCACTTTTACCCGATGTATTCCAGCATCCAGCTGCCATGCACGTGGGCATTGTCAGTTTCACTATAGCTTTGGTGAATTTCAATGGTGAAGTCCTCTGGAAATCTTCAATAATTGTTGTTGATTGCAGATGTGTCTAGTAGTTCCCATTGATTTAGCTTGTAAAGCGGGGAGAATGGCGCTAGGCTTACCGCACCGTGATGTCACTGCAGGAAGATGGCAGGAGGGAGGGGTTACTATATTTGGGCGAAAATGGCCTCTCCCAAAGTATTGTTATTATTTTTTTTACTGATTAACGCTAAATTCAATAAATCACCACAACGCATTGGTTTTAAGCATAGCTAATAATACATTGATTATTCCTTGCTGAGCAGATCTTTCCTTTAAGTATTATTTCAGCCCATCATTCACTGCATGCAGTGTATTCTCATTATCAGTTTGTATTATCAGTTCGTATGAAATCGTACGAAAAGTTATGCACAGTATTTCGTATGTTTTTGTCGTTTTTTTCGTCGTATTTCGTTGTATTTTTAGGTCTTGCCTCGAGACAAGATATCCTTGCGCATGCGCATCTTACGCACCATTCAATAACATAGAATTTAACGTACAATTAATCCTAACCCTGACCCTAACCCTAAGATACAAAACAGCAAGCAACCTAGTGAGAGACATCATAAAGTAATTATTGCACTGTCCGACCCAGTTTCACGTCCGTCCGCAGATCTGCTTTTTTCGTCTGTCTGGCTGCGCACGCGCACTGATATGTTTTTTCGAGGAAAAACGTCAAAAACGTACGAAATACTGTGCATAACTTTTCGTACGATTTCATACGAACTGATAATGAGAATATGTTGTTGCATGTTAAGTTCGTAGAGACGTACGTTCTCTCTGGCTGAACTCAGCCTTTGACTTCAGGTTATCTTCATTAGGTCAGCCTAATAGATATGACCAATAGTAAGAAGCGTCCCTTTTCTGCCTGATTATCAGAATTATTTCACTTCCCAGGCTATTGTTTTTTTTTTCCCATTTGAGGCACCCTTTGGTTACTGACTACCTCTGTTTCCTATTAAAGAGTTTTTTTTAGAATGACCATTTGACATGAAATGCAAGACATTTGGCATCAAACCAAGGTTGCTTTTCTCAGGAATCAGTGTAGCCAATCCAGGGGATTATATACTCAAGTCACATGCTCGTACCAGGGTAATCTCAGCACAGATCTGATTGATTCCTGTTTTTTCTGACAAAAGGATTACTTACAGTTTTTGTTCAAACATTTCTAAGTTTGGATCATTCAGTGTTGGTTACTTACTACAGGTTATAAATCATGGGTTTGTCTGAGATGGGAGCTAATTTCCCATTCATTCCAACAGATGATCTGACCTTACAGTACGTGGAGAACTTTCTCACTGTGCATGGCATGCACACAAAGCTTATGTTCCAAATGAATAATGCGGATGACTGCAGCCAGAAATGTATGGACGGACAACTATTGTTACACATTTATAAGCCCTGTTCAGCAAAAGTCGCACTGCTAATTCATCAGCTTTGCACATTTAAATAACAAAACATCATGGCCCCTCGGATTTTGTATAAAAAGGCCCTGAAATCATTGAGTTAGCAGATCAAATTGAAACATCCACTGGAAACAGTTTAAGCCTCCATCATGGGCAAGGTAAAACATTCACTGCCTTTAGTTACAGTTTATCAAAACAAAAACGGATTACATTTTTAATTAATGATTGAAAAATAATTTGAAATTCTAATCTTTTTTTTTTCAGATCATTTTTTATGAGGAGAGGAACTTCCAGGGTCGCTCCTATGAGTGTATGAGTGACTGCTCTGACATCAGCTCCTACCTGGGAAGGTGTCAGTCCTGCAGGGTGGAGAGCGGTTGCTTCATGATTTATGAGCGCTCCGACTACATGGGTTTGCAGTTCTTCCTGAAGAGGGGAGAATACCATGATATGCAGCGCATGATGAGCATGGGCATGATGTTTGACACCATCAGATCCTGCAGAATGATCCCCCATGTAAGCACAGTATAAACCAATTCCATGTTAATTATTATTATCAGGGTTTAGGGGTATTTAGTAAAAGCCGTTATTACATTCATTACAGCACAGAGGCTCATTCAGGATGAGGATCTATGAGAGGGAAAACTTCAGCGGTCAAATGAATGAACTGATGGAGGATTGTGACTCCATTATGGATCGCTACCGCATGTCTGACTGCATGTCCTGCCATGTGATGGACGGCCACTGGCTGATGTACGAGCAGCCCCACTACAGAGGCAGGATGATGTATCTGAGGCCTGGGGAGTACAGGAGCTTCATGAACATGGGCATGAGCGGCATGAGGTTCATGAGCATTAGGCGTATTGCTGAAATGTGTTAGGCTTCTATTGTCAAACAAATAAAAAGTCATATGTCATTCACAGCCACTCTCT
>NW_015152055.1:44991-46269 GCF_000732505.1 Cyprinodon variegatus | reverse complement strand
GGGTCCCTATGTCCTCCAGCAGTCTAAGCCTATAGCAGCATAACTATAGAGATAGCTCAGGATAACCGGAGTCTCTCTAACTACCAGCTTTATCAAAAAGGCAAGTTTTAAGCCTACCCTTAAAAGTAGACAGGGTGTCTACCAGTTGTCATAAACCAGCTTTACTTACACAAGTCAAAAAATGTAATTGATAGACAAGTTATATATTGTATGATAAGTGACTGTTGGGGTTGTTGTTATTTTCCCTCTATCTATGAATGTATTTTTAATGCAGTTTACTTATTTCTCCTACTACTGCATTCTGGAATCTACCACTCTGTTCAAAGCTTTAATTTTAAACCAAGAGTTAACTGGTGGTTTCATATTTGCCTAGTAGAGTGATGAAATGAGGGTTCCTATGTCCTCCAGCAGTCTAAGCCTATAGCAGCATAACTATAGAGATAGCTCAGGATAACTAGACAATCTAAATAAGATAAACTCCAAGCATTCTATTTTTTAAAACAATTTATGAACCCAACAATACAATATCTCCACAAAAGATCGTCAGTTGGTTTGTTCTTGTTTTCTTTAATTGAGCATTTCCTGTTTTAGTACACTAAATCAATCCATTCCACCTAATTAAATGATCTTGAATCCACAAAGATCCTGATCAACTACTCTGAGACCTGGAGAAGCAGATTAATGTTGCTATGACATTAAACTTCATCCAGAGGTTAACTCCTCTCTTTGAGACTTTAGCGCAGAATTAAGAGTATGCGACAGGCTAAACCAACAAATTGTTTTAACAACATGTTTAAAACTTTTCCATTAATTAATTAATTGATTCATCCATTTTCTGTCACGCTTATCCCAAGCGGGGTCGCAAGGGGTCCTGCTGCCTATCTCCACAGCTGGAGGTAGGCACCAGGACCACCAGTCCATCACAGGGCAACACAGAGACAAACAGGACAAACTACCATTCACACACACACACTCACGCCTATGGAGAATTTCAAGAAGCTAATTAACCTAACAGTCATGTTTTTAGACTGTGGAGAGAACCCGGACAGAACTTGCAAAATCCATGCAGAAAGACCCCGAGCAGGGAATCGAACCCGGAACCTTCTTGCTGTAAGGCACTGAGCATATTTCTGTATGCCACAGATATCACTAGGGCTGGGCGATAATTCAATAACGATATATATCGATCGATAGATGTGTGGCGCAATAGAAAAAAACAGTGTCGAATAAAAGTTCGATAAAAAAACGCAGTTTTTCCTTCCTTCTCATTGTAGCCTA
>NW_015152055.1:40220-41423 GCF_000732505.1 Cyprinodon variegatus | reverse complement strand
TTTTCCTGCTTTGTGTGTCAACGTTTACGGTTGCTAAGCAACAGAACGTAGGCGGTAAAACCCGCCGAAGGGTAGACCTGGTCGAATTACCAGCCTAAACTCTTCCGGTCTCCTTATTTTCAAGGACTTCGAAGGATCCAGTCTAGGTAGGCCGCGTCCTTGGAGGACACGTCCTAGGTTTTCGAACAGAGCCTGGGTCCCTGAGCAAGACCTTTAACCCCAGACTGCTCCCCAGGCACAGCACAATGGCAGTCCACTGCTCCCAACAGAATGGGTTAAATGCAGAGAGAGAATTTCCCCCATAGTAAACAATAAAGGATTTACATTTAACTTTAACTAGCAGCATTTTCTTCCTTTGTTTAGTTGTGTGTGTCATTTATTTTTTGAGTTTGATAGTTACATTTTTTGTGCTGGACCTTTTGAACTTGCCATTAAAGATGCACTTACACAAAACTACCAGACTAGATACCCTGTTTTCAGCATGTTGGTCAGCTATGGATTTATCATGCGGCAGAAACTTACGCAGATAAAGAACTCCTGCCATGCCCTATGATGTGAGCCAATGCTGTGGGGAATGAAGCAACAATTCTTTGGACACATTTTTCTGCATCATTCTGGGACAGGATATATCAGATTCTGGTAGTATTACAGAAACAAAGATAAAATGTCTAGATATCTGTTTAACCTGGATCTAAAGGACTAAGGAGTTAAGCAGTCTTTAACTGTATTTCTACAACCAACTGAATGCAACCTAGATCAAATTAATCATGTCAAATTATTTTAACTATAAATTAATAGCAGATAATTTAAGTTTTTAAGATTTATTTATCTTCAAACTCAAAAAAGCTAAGCATCATTAGCAAAGCAATGAAAATGTACCCGATGCTGAATGATAATAATGCTGAGTGGAAGGATTTGTACAATAAAGAGAACTAATGGTAAACCAATGGGCGTAGGTTTGCATAGGGACCATAGGGACATGTCCATACCAAAATTTTGGACCGACCTATTTGTCCCTGCCAATAATTCAATTTGAACAACTTGTATAATTAAAAATTCAGCGTGGTGGATCAAACACAGCCATTGTGTGTGATCACAGCACAGGTGTCAAGTAACGAAGTACAAATACTTCATTGCTGTACTTAGGTACACTTTTTAGGTATCTATATTTACTCCATTACTAATTTTTCCTCCTACTTTTGA
>NW_015152055.1:29490-37121 GCF_000732505.1 Cyprinodon variegatus | reverse complement strand
AGAGCCGGTGACGCTTCAAACATTGATAAACAACATCTAGTGTGTGTAGTGCTTATAAAATTAGCATAAATGTAGCAAGAAATGCTGCTGTTCTTTTTAAAAGATATGCACCCTGATGCTTACGACAAGCATAAAAACATTATACATTTTTTTGCATAGGTATAAAAAGAAACCAATAGTGTACCTACCAAAGTGGAAATCAAACCTACGCCCTTCGGTAAACCCTATGGTATGCTACTAACTGCTGCATGAAGAATAATTATTCAGATAAAAAAATGGAATCTTTCTGCTATATCTGAACTAAAAAAGTGCTCAAGTCTTATTAACTGAATAATAATAATTACTAAACAAATATTTCATTCTAAAATGGGGAAATAAGGGCTCACAGTGAGGTGGTTTCGGGTAATTCGTTAAAAAAAGAAGCTGGTTAAAAGACAGCGTTTGCATTTTATTTGAAAACTTGCTGTTTGGCATTGATGCTCTAATAGCAGGAATCCATGATCCTCCTCATGCTCATGAACCTCATGCCGCTCATTCCCATCTCCCTGAAGCTCCTGTACTCCCCGGGCCTCAGGTACATCATGCGCCCTTTGTAGTGGGGCTGCTCGTACATCAGCCAGTGGCCGTCCATCACATGGCAGGACATGCAGTCGGACATTTGGTAGCGATCCATGATGGATTCACAATCCTCCATCAGCTCGTACATCTGGCCTCCGAAGTCCTCCCTCTCATAGATCCTCATCCTGAACTGGCCTCTGTGCTGTAAATCAAAATAAAGACATCTCATCAGAGCAACCTTGCCTAGTTTTCTTTGTGTTACTCTTTATTTAAACGTCCATACCATGGGGATCATGCGGCAAGACTTGATACAGTCGCTCATGCCCATCCGCTGATAGTCAGAGTACTCTCCTCTCCTCACAAAGAACTGGTTTCCCATAAAGTTTGTGTTGTCATAGACCATGAAGCAGCCGCTCTCCACCCTGCAGGAGTGACACCTGCTCAGGTGGGAGGACATGTCAGCACAGTCGCTGCTGGTCTCATAGGAGCGACCCTGGAAATTTCTTTCCTCGTAGAAAATGATCTGAAAAGGCAAAGGAAATATTATCACTCTGACAGTCACTCTTCAGCATCTAAACATGCCATAAACATTAAAAGCAGACGTAAAGAACACACCTTTCCCATGGTCATGACTACACTGGCACTTCTTTTGGGTCTAATGGACTTCCCAGTTTTATCCAGATCCTCCCGCTGCTTTTATACCAGAACTTGCATCCAAAAGGGTTTATGATCTCTTTGTCCAAATTCCTGACAGAGCAACATGGAGCAGCAGCCCTGCCCAGCCCGACAGCTCTGGTCGGTTCAGTTCAAAGAGAGCTTTAATCGATTGGGATTTGCCATGGTTGCATTTGTGAGTAGAGGCCCCGTTTGTTTTGTCCCTGCTACTGCTATAATCGTGTGCTTTCCACTGAACGAGAAACAATTAATCTGAAAAAAAAAACAAATCCTTTTATAGCCTCATGCATTTATATGCTTGCTAAAATATAAAAACCCTTCAATCATTTAATTCACAGTTAAAACCTTTGTGTTATTGTGTTACTATGGAATCATAAACAGAAATAAATATTTAATTCAATTCAATTGAGTTTATTTATATAGCACCAAATTCACAACACATGTCGTCTCAAGGCACTTTACAGTTCACCAGATCATACAGTCAAATTGATACAAAGTTTTCTATCTAAGGAAAACCAGCTGATTGCATCGACTCATTGACTCTTCAGCAATCCCTCACACTAAGCATGCTTGTAGCGACAGTGGAGAGGAAAAACTCCCTTTTAACAGGAAGAAACCTCCAGCAGAACCAGGCTACTGTATTCGACTACTGTTATCCATGAAATAAAGGAAAATCTACGCGGTGGATGTATTTTTGCAATTTCTCTGTAGCAAATTGGTGTAGTGTTTGCTTTGATTATTGCAATTTGACAAAAATGGAAAATTAGCAGCAACAGCTACTTCAAGAAAAGGACCAATAAGACTTTTGTCATTTTGTTTAAACTAGTGTAAACAAAAATACATTTTGTTTGGAACAGCTCTCTGGACAATTTCATCTTTTTTTAAATGTGTAGCCTTGAAAAAAAGTAAAAAAAGAAAAAAAAATATATATATATATATATAAATATATACATATATATATATATATATATAATATAAATAAATATATATATATTATATAAACAGTAATATAAACATATGACTTTAAATTTAGTTCTAACATTTTTTTAAGCGAAATGCAAGCGAAATTTCATTAAAGCTAACAACCTTAATAAAAAATATTTTTGTGAAGAAATAAAAGTATCTTTTAGACTACCCTTAATATATGACTATATTATCTCACAAACTCCTTCCTCTTAAACATATACTTGTATGCATGTGCAGGTAGATGCATGTGAACTGGGCCAATAAGGGCTCACCAGTGTAGCATACAAGCACAATGGCAGAAGGTGCAACCAGTGGAACAAAACGCTCACCTGAAGACAATCAAGATTATTGCCACATAAAAAATAAATGAATGAAATAAAACAGAGTCAGAGCACCATTGCCACTGCAAAGTACGCAAATTGAAATTAGATGGCGTTGTGCTTTTTTTTTTATATTTCTGTCAAAAACCAATCAGGAACGAGATAGGGCTACAGTGAAGAAGTGCAGTGGAAAACAAGCTTTATTATTTTTACCCAAATAGAAGTTAGAGAAAATAATGTTTACAAAAGATTAAGTAGAGAATTCTCCTGGGAGTTCTAGGTCGACTGTTTTGCTCTCCTCCCTTACCTCCAGCACAGACATTGGGCAGTTTCCGCTGCCTCTTCCTGCTCCGTTTGCCCAGCAGGCTTCTCTGATCTACCGCTGTCTTCCTCTGATCTACTGCTGTGGTTCCTTAGCTGCAGAGGAGGCCAGCTGCAGCATCCTGATTGTGATGTTCTCCCTGCCAACGTTCTCGCTCTGATTTCCCTGCTGCTCCAGAATGCTTTCTCACCGAGATCCAGCCGCTCCTGGACTACCTGAACAAGGAGCATCTTGCTTGCTAATGTTTTTGCAATCAAAATGTCTGGATTTCAAGGGACAAATCTATGATATTAATATTTTGACTAATATTGCTATTAATTAGTATAACCAAATTCTTGTGTCATGTTATTAAGCTTGATAGAAAGTTGTGTTAAATGTAGTGTTTTTTTGGTCTGCAGACAGGGCTCAACAGCACACCTATTTAATTCATTAAATTTACATTCTCCTTTCTTTTTGTCATCGCCAAACGGCTTGCATTTTTATGTCTCCATTTTGGCTACTTTTACCTTGTTCACAGCTACATTTGCGTCCTCCTGTATTGCTTTCATGTTGCTTTGCTTTACTTCACAACCTCTGCAGATATCTACTGCCTTTAGTAGGTCCAAATGTGTCTCTCTGAAAAGCCTAGCTCTCAGAGTCATCGGTTATGCCACAGTCGACACATTCTTTTATCAATTCATTTTTTTAGCTCTGCAAACTCAGTCCTTTGCTTTGAAATTTAAGTCGGTCACGTAGGCATCAATTGTTTCATTCAGTCCTTGCACTCGGGTGAAGAAAACACGCCTCAGATAGGTGGTGTTCTTCCAGTCTCACAGTACGTGCCAAATATATTTGTAAGGCTCCCAAATCTTTCCAAATCGTCATTAAAAACCATGGTGTTAAATAGCTTTATCGCTTCATTTCCAGCAACATGAAGAAATGTTGCACATTTCCCCTTCTTCCCCTTTTCTCTGATGCCTGTTGCAATCAGATAAACCTCAAACTTTTAAATCCATGCTCTCAAGTTTTCTATGGGGTGCCATTTGTAAAGTTAAGCTGAAAAAAAAAACTAGGAACAAAATTTATTGTTATTTATCGTGTGTTAAGAGGAAAATGAGGGGGTTATTTTTTTAATATGTCATTCATTCATTTATAAAAATCTTTGTTAAATAAATATTTAGTTTGGAGCTAAATATTTATTTTAGAAACAAAATATTTAGCTAGCACCAAGCTAGGTGAGTATTTAGCGAATATGCAAATTGCCTTGTCAAAAAGTAAAAGCCGGGGAATCTCGATACTATTTATACTAAATATTTAGCTTGTTTTAAGATAAATATTCAGTTTGTTAAATAAAGCTTTTATTTAGAGCTAAATATTGTTTTTTTTTTTTTTAAACTAAATATTTAGTTTGGAGCTAAATATCTAAAAACTATGTATTTAATTTGCAAACTAATTATTTTTCTCCAAGCTAAATATTTATTTAACAAAGTAAGATTTTTTATAAATGAATGATTAACATACTGAAAAAATGACTTGGAAAAAATAACCCCTTAAAACATGCTAAATAACTATAACTATTGCTCCTAATTTTTGACTGCTTTACTTTACAAACGGCAAACCATAGATTGCCAGATTTTATTCAAAGCCCAGGCTAGTTGTAGGTAGCACACCAACAGCCGTCCTCTGGTTAATGCTTCCTCATTGTTTTTTTATTTTGCTCTCTCTCTCATCAGCTGTCTATATAAACAGTGGGATCCAGGCTCCATCTAGTGCTGGAAGGATGGACACATACATATATCACAATATCTGTGCTGGTCTGTTTGTATATCAAAATATGATTAAAACCAAACACTTTATTAAGCTAAAATATTTTACAAAAGTAAATTTGTTAAACAATTAATATAGAGTATCCAAATGAATCTATTATTTAATTCAGTTAACATAATACCAAAATGGTTTTACTTTAAGATACTTGAAGGTATAATTTACTAATATTTGCTAACAATTCTCATACTAGCACATATGTTAACAGTAAATGTATTATTATCTATGTTTCAAGTAAAAGGATTTTTTTTCCTGGAATGTCAACGTTGCAATGGAGGCCAAATGAATCCTGTAGGTGGAGCAGAAGAACAATAAGAATTTTAACAAAGCCATGCATCAGTCGGTGCAGCTGATCAGTTAAATTGGATAAAATATCCCAGAGGTACCTCTCAGCTCCACGAAGCATAGTGGAAAGCCAGAATTTTTAGCTCAGTTTCACATATTAAAGATAAAAACAGAAAAAGCAGGTAATGAGGAAATGTTGTTTCATAAAAAATTAAAATAAAAAAACGTCTCCTTACTCTCCTTAACAGACGGACTCAGTCAAAGTTAAACGTTTGTACAGTTATGGTCTGTTTAAAGCAGGCATCCCCAAAGTCGGACCTCGAGGGCCGCTTTCCTGCAGGTTTTAGAGGTTTCCCTGCTCCAGCACAGCTTATTTACATTGATAGTTGATTAACAGGCTTTTGCTGAACTGCAATCATCAGAATCAGCTGTGCTAAAGCAGGGAAACCTCTAAAATCTGCGGTCGGATGTCTGGTTTAAAGTCTGTTAATACATTGATCAATAGTAATGTCCCCATAGAAAATGATGAACCAAATAATGTTTAAATAATTAAAGTTCTTGACTATATTTATTGTTTTTAATGTAGGCTGATAAAAAAATACAACAGCATTTAAATAACCAACAGAATTCACTGGTTTCTGATCCAAGTCTCTACTGATTCAGCAGATGCTGCATTGCATAAATCCCATCCTAACTTTTTTATTTTTGCTTTCATCAAACCAAGGTGAGGCTCAGTGTATTTTTATATATCTTTTATATATCTTTTATTTATATATATTTTATATATCTATTGGCTGATTTAAAGTAAGCTAGGCTACATGCTGGCTACATGATTGGATGACAGGCATTCTGCAAGTCACACAAGGGAGCTTGCAGTCAGATGTCAATATACGATTAATTTATGACCATTGGCCAGACATTAACATCACATTTCTGTACCTCTATAATGGGTCTGTATTATGAGTCTTCTCAATTCAGAGGGCCCCATGCCTGTCTTTGCCTAGGGCCCCAAATTTCCTAAATCCGCCCCTGCTTCGATTCTCTCCTTCGGGTTTCATCTGTCATGCAGAGAATTACCTCTCCTGTCGCGGGAGCGCGCATCGCCCTAAACTCATGCCCACTGATGAGAAAACGGATTGAAATATGAACGAAAAGGCAGATTATAAACATATTCTTAATGTTTTCATATTTCTTATAAGGGATGCCTTAAAATTATATAGAGACACTTTTCAGTCGATGTGCTACAGTCAGAGTGCAATGAATAAATTCTCTGCTCAGTGGATGCCAATTCCCCATTTTGCTATCAACACCATTCTACATCATTTCTGACACTTTATTTATTAAACTTAGAACCTGGAACCTGCTGAAGATTCCCTCCCCTCCTTATTTTCACATTTATTGTCCCAGACTTATTACATTCATACCACAATCACAAAGAACAAGTATGATTATGTAGAGAAACTTGCATAATTGTAAACACATTTCTCAAACAGGGGAGGGAGATCTCCGCAACTTAGAACCTGGAACCTGTGGAAGCTTCCCTCAAATTGCGTTGGCTTCTCAAAAGCACACAGCCTTTCCAAATTTAGAAACAGCAATATTATTGCCGTTACTGCTGACATATAATAGAAATCTATCTTGAAGTTTTGGCAGGTATTTTTATCCAGCCTCTTTGACATGACACCAGCGCAGTTATAACATCAGGTACAGAGGAAAAGCAAGAAGAAACCCATGAAGTTAACATTCCACAAGATCAGGGGTTCCTAAAGTGCGGGTTGACATATAGCCAAAATATATCATAAAAGAAATATATGTGAAATATGTGAATATCAATAAATGTACCATAAACAAGTAGAGGTAATTTTAGTCTATTATGTGTTATTCAAATATTAGTTACATTATCTTGTAAAATGCACTATTAAATAAAACAAAAAACAAAAACAATTTAAAATGATGAATCAAATAAATCATTACAAAAAGTATTTATATATATATAAAAAATGGTTATACTTTTTTATAAATAAAGTAATTACATGTGTTTTCAGGGGGTCGCCAGTCTCTTGTAGCTTTAGTTTTTTGGGGGTTTAAACACAGGCTGAGATGTTTGGGAACATCTGGAAGGAGGAGCTCTACTCCAAAAATGATCAACTGGAGGTTTAACTGGAACCAAACAGCTAAACTTAAACCAATAAAAGGAGCATCTTGTCAGCCACATTGACCTGGTCCTCCCCTATAAACACATTCGCTTCAGTTTCTCCCTCCTCCCCTGACTCCATGCTGTGACTCCTTCTGATAGCCGCATGTGCAACCACACAACAAATGGTCTGGTAATTCTTTCATTAAATAAATCTTATATTTTACTGTACTGTATTTTTCTTTTTTTTTTACTTTGATTTGGCATTGGTTAACTACTTGGATGCACATTTAGTCGACTCATTTTGTAATTTCTTGCTTGTTTGGTTTTCTGTACATTAATATATTTTTCATTTGAGTTGCCAGGTCCTGGGAGGCTGTCATGAGTGAAGCCAGTAAAGGAAAGGAGACCCCAGCTGCAAAGGATCTCCTCATTTAGAAGGGGTGTAGAAAGGGTTTAGGTTTCTGTATTTTTTTTTTGTTTTCTATAATTAAATTTGGGAAGTTTAATATTAAAGTCCTCTTCCTCATAGGTTGCTGATTTAGTATGGTGCTGATTAGGCAAATGT
>NW_015152055.1:26394-27681 GCF_000732505.1 Cyprinodon variegatus | reverse complement strand
CTGAATCAAATAGTTAGGACTCTAGAAGAACTGACTGCCTACTGAGGAGGTAACTCAGTTATTTGATTCAGGTGTGTTGAACCAAGGATGGATCTAAAAGTTGCATGTTTTCTTAGCCAAAACAAGGCTTTGCTTTGGTCCACTCTATAAAGCCTCCAACTCAACGCTATTTCTGACATTTTGAATTCAAAAAGCTTCCTGGATGGAAGGCGAAACGTCTTTAAACTTGGAAACAAAGTCCAGTGGATTGTTTTTTTTTAAACTCTTTTGGCATCAACAGAATTAGAGCAGAAATATGAGGATAAAAATAAATATACCCCATGGAGTTCGGCACAGTTTGTTACACTACTGCCTTGCAGCACAAAGGTCTTCGGTTTGAATCCTGCCCTAGGATTGCTTGGAGTTTGCATGTCCTCCCTATACATGCATCAGTTCGGGGTGTTCTGGCTTCTTCTTGTTGTTCAAAAACATGTGAGGTTGATTGACATTTCTAAGTTTCTGTAAGGTGTGTGCATGGTTCTATACCTCTGACCTGTGATGAACTGGTGAAAAGACGAGGGTTAATCCTGTCTTTTGCCCATAGACCGGTGGTGGTAGACACCAGCCTGTGAGCCTGATGGACAAGCAAAAGAAGATGGATATAATAATAATGGGGTCAATTCAATTAAATTGGAAAATAAATGTTGCAGTAAACCATGAACAGTTTTTCAACTAGTTCTTAAAGATGTTGATAGCTGTAGACAGGAAGGAGCTTCTGTAGCGGTCTATCTTGCACTGGATCAGGGAAATTGTGGAACCTCATTTACCCCATGGTAACTCTCTGCAGCTCTGTTCCATCAGCCTTTAGTTGCCTGCACACTCCTCACTCTGTTCAGGGTAATCTACCAAATCTATTTATGCTCAATGAAAATACGTTTCCACATAATTTGTCAGCATTATTTCATACAATTTATCTTATATTTGTGATGCTTATGAATCATAGACTCAGAGAACCCCACAGTTGTGCAATTGTGTATAAATAAACCATTCAACATTCTCCTTTCTGGTGTGTAAGATCTTGCATGTGGGTCAGGAAAAACCCCTTGAAACAAGTAAAACATGCCTATACTGTGCAAACAGTTGTGTTGACATTTTCTGAGAATTGTATTTAAATAAACTGCAGCTTTTCCAGAAGTGGTCAGTATAGAAGTTACTGGAGATTCATTCAGATTTTTGCAAAGGTCAAAATAATTGCACAAGTAGAACAGCTCATTAAGACTTTGGTGACAAGTAAACAATTTGCCTTGA
>NW_015152055.1:23215-24537 GCF_000732505.1 Cyprinodon variegatus | reverse complement strand
TGTCTTTGGAGGATGTGTTTTTTAGCACCCCTAGTTCTCTCATTTTTATTCCAACGCAAGCCTGGTTAAAAGCCCTAGAATGAAATTACAGGTTTTCTTCCTTTGATGGTATGTTCAAGAATGTTTAGATGAGTTGTGCTCTGATTGGTTGGTTTACAACAAACGAAGCTGCTGAGCAAAGACGCATCATATCAACAAGCACTCACTCACTGAAACATCAAATTGGTAGGGTGACCAGACGTCCTCTTTTTTCCGGACATGTCCTACTGTTCATACCTAAAAAAATGTCAAAATTGTCCGGGATATTGGACATATTTTAGTATATTTGGCTGTAAAATGAGTCCTATATTTTCGTTTTTTACTGGAGGATTCAACCTATTTCACAGGATGCACAGCTTTTAGTGGTAACTAGGTGACTGTCAGAAAGTAAACGGAAACTTATTGGCTTATTTTTCTGACTAATCCAAACAGCGAGCTCTCTGACAACCAGTCGCCTGGAACGCTCGTTGAACAGAGCATCGCTTTGGACAGATACCCTGCACAGGTTATAAACAAGCAACCCCCTCCCTATACCCAACTCTCTCTTGTTGTGCCTGCACAATCAAAGTAGTTCTGATCCGCACATGATGCACGAATTATTGTATTGCCTGCACACTCTCACTCGCATAAAACAAAAAACACCACCTCAGATAGTCTAAAATACGGGATCCTTTATCTGACTCGTTGGCATCTGTGAACAACTATCTATATCAAGGAGACTCCTGGAGACTTGGGATGTCTGTTTCCAGCCCCCAGCCCCCTCCTCCGGCTGAGGACGGTCGACTAATGGCTCTCTGCTGAGGTCCGGTCCAGTCAGCGGCCAAGCAGTCAACACTTCATTCGAATTGAGCTCAACTCGGGGCCTCGTTTGAATTCACCTGTTTTATGGTGGAAGTTTAGAATTATGAGATTTGCAGAGTAGGGAGGTGTGGATGGGGTTTGAACTTCTCTGTATGTTCCTTTTACCCACTGAACTATCTTTATTCATCTATGAAAATGGAAACTCCAGTTTTGCATTCTATTACCTCTTTAACATTGTAGGTTGAATCCAATCAGCACACTTTGAAAAATCACTATTATACAATGCATTGTTAAGCTTGCATCTATACCCACATATCTCTTACTGTTTTGTAGGGAGGGCCTGCACCAATCTCTGGTGGTCAGTCTGCAATTATCTCAATATAGACTGCTGTTTGGTAGTGGAAGGTCATTGTATTAAGAGGAACAATATATATATATATATATATATATATATATATATATATATATATATATATATATAT
>NW_015152055.1:18609-20253 GCF_000732505.1 Cyprinodon variegatus | reverse complement strand
AAAGGCTGTCATCAAAAGGCAATTATGCCTTTTGATGACAGCCTTTTGGAATTACTGCAAGATTTTTTATACATATTAACAAATGCAAACATTTTAATCTGGTATGAAAGATTTTTCACATTATTTTTTACTTTTCTAACAATCTGCAGACATTTTAATTTGTAAAAAAAACTGGTCTCCACACACATGTGCAAATAATTTTACAACAACATTGCTCCCATATGCTGGCCTGTGCAATTTAAACCCTGTTTGGTAGGACTATTGCAACACTGTCTACTCTGGCCTCCCAGAGTCGTCACTCCAACACTTACGGTTAGTGCAGCAGCTTGCCTCCTTACCAGTTCATCCAGACAGGGCCACATCGCTCCTGTCCTCTCCTCCCTGCACTGGCTCCCAGCCCGTTTTCAGATTGATTTTAAATGCTTGCTTTTAAAGCCCCTCATGGTCCTGCTCCGTTATATTTAACTGAGATGTTGATCGTACATTGCCCCCGCAGAGCTGCCGATCAAATGGGGCGGTTGCTCCTTTGTGGATAGCGTTCCTAAACCGTGGAACAGCCTGCCCCTCAGTCTGCCTTTTCTCACAGATCTGTCCAGATTAAAGACTTTTTTTTAAACTTATTTTAATACTTGGAACTGACTGATTTATGCTTACGTTTTTTTGTTTACATTGTGTTTTTTCTCTCTGTGAAGCACTTTGGTCTTCCTGGTGTTGTTGTGAAGTGCTATGCATATAAGCTTTAAATAATTGATTAATTCATTGATTGTATATCTGAATACACCCTAAAGAATCAGTAGGACCTCATTGTTTAAATCCCTGACCTGGCAACATGTTAAAGAGCCCTATACCAACTGGTGATGCTATTGTGTAATCACATGAGTTGGTCCTCAAAGACTTTTGGAAATACATTCTTTGTCAAGCTTTAACAAAGCCCTTTATCCCCAGTCTTAACTGTGGCCTCCCGGCTGGAGAGAAGGCACTTTTATGGAAGAATGTGTATGTTTACAGTTCACGCAGGTCATGACTGATAGATTTCCACAGTCAGCAGTCTACTTGGCTGTTGTGTAATTCTATACAGTTATGTTATTTGAAATTTAATGTAAGAAATTTCAGATTCTCGTATTGTTCCGTAGGCACATGCAAAACTGGCTGTGTGTTAAGACAACAGATACAAGTGTCATTTAAACTTAAATCATGGTCATTCAACTCTTTACTCTATATAATTTATTAGTATTCTACTCCTGGTCAAACAAATTTTATTTATGCTAAGTTCAGACCACATGCGATAGAGACAGCAGAAGCAGCTAGTTTACATGCAAAATTTATGGTTAGAGGCGTATCAGAAGGTCCTGCAGTGCATTTCGAGCAGCAGGAGCAGTGCATCTTGACGCGTCTGAGCAGCCGAAGCAGCGCCTCATGAGTTTCTGAGCATCTGAGCTGCGCGGTAGCTGCTGGAGTTGAAAAAATTTTACTTTGTTGCTCAAAGCACTGTATCAACCAATCAGAGAAGCTGGTCTAGGAGCTGGCAGGGAGACGGACACAGCACTGCTGATGCAGAGATCTATGGTCACTCCTTTGAAATAGTTTATTAATGCCTAAATTAACTTTACATGATGAAACCTGCTGGCAAAATATGCTCAATTT
>NW_015152055.1:13806-15492 GCF_000732505.1 Cyprinodon variegatus | reverse complement strand
AAGTAGCTGCTTGTAGGCGGTTGTTTGCTCTGTGACTTGTGGAAGAGCTGCTTCATCCACTCTCTGGGGTCTCTGGGCCGAGCTGCTCCTGCAGAACTAAGAGAGAGCAACAGCTTGGTGCTATGGCGCCTCAGACACAGGCATTAATTAAGCTTCAATCAGAATGTTGCCCAACAACCTGCAGAGATATTCAGGTGCTGTATTTAATTTAGATATTATACTGAATAAATCCCCTTTACACCAGGATAAACCCTGTTATTAACTAACATTCCACAACGTTAGAGATACAGAGAAAAGCATGTTTGACCATCAATTTTTGCACAGTCACTACAGACCAAGGTTCCTTAATTCTGCTCCTTGAGATTAAGTGTCCTGCACCTTTTAGATGTGTCTCTTACGGTGGCCGGGAGGTGCAAACAAACATTACAATATCTAAAAAACTTTTACAAGTTCCAAAACAAATGATCGTTTCAGGAAACAAATTTACATAAAAAAAAATAAATAAAAATAAACAAAACACTTTTAAAAATTCAAAACAAATAGCATTTTAAGAAAACCAATAAAAAACATTCGAAACACTTTCACAAGTCCCAAAACAAGTTATCGTTTCAGGAATTTAACCGGAAAGGGCGGGTACTAAACTCCGAGGCTGAACCGGTCTTGTGCAGAAATTCTGTTTCTGCCCCCCTAGTGTCGGGAGCGTGCATTGCAGCCAGAGAGGCGGAACCGACCACTTTTAAGGCACCCCTGATCATTTCTCGGTGAACATAGCTCATTTAATCATGTCGACTTTGTAACATTCAGTTTAACTGGTTGCTCTTTTTACAAATTTGTATAAAAAATACTTTAACAAGGTCTCCTTAGGCTGTTTTGTGTTGTTTTTTTTAAACAGCAAGAGAATCGGTATTTCTCCAACTTTTGTCCCTTCAGCCTGACAGAAATAAACGTCAGTCACCAAACACAGATTTCCAACATGTAATGTATTTAAAATGTTTCATTGCTGATATAAGAGGATGGAAACTGGCTGAAATTAAGACGTCCTGCAAAGATGAGAGTGTAGAATTTCTGGTTAATCCCCTTCTAATGTAAAACATGACAGATTACTGGATTAAGGACATTTCTAGTATAACATATCACACATATCAATTTTAGAGAAATTGGAAACAGTTGCTCTTTATTTCCCAAAGATATGAGAGGAGGAGAGGCGAGAATGGATGTAATCTGTTCCCCCTCCACAACATGGGAAAAAATTCATGTACCTGCAAGTCTTTAACTATGTTTATTCCTTGTTTTCTGAAATGATCATTTGTTTTGGGACTTGTAAAAGTGTTTTAGATTTTATAATGCCGGTTTGTATCTCCCGGTCACTCGTAGTCTCTGCTTCAACACACACAAGTCAAAAAACATGGTCATTAGCAGGACCTCACTGCCTTCTGAAGAGGTAATTCAACAATTTGTTTTGGTTGCATGAAAGCAGAGAGACTTTTAAAAGGTGCATCACATCCAATCTTGTTGACCAAAATTTAGGAAATGCTACCATGGACAATCAATAATTTATTTTCAATTTACTGGTCAAGTCCACCAGTTTTTTGGTTAAACTGTCCTAGTATCATAAAGGTCACATATAGGCATGGACGAATGAAATATCTCCTGGACTTTTGGAAATGAATTGAATGAATAGTTTTA
>NW_015152055.1:9375-10715 GCF_000732505.1 Cyprinodon variegatus | reverse complement strand
AGAAAAACATAATGGCCCCAAAAATAACTTTCTTACTAAGTGGTGAAGAAAAACTAGATAAGAAAAAACTTGATCTGCCTCTCCAAACAGAACTGTTGCTAACATTGCAAGTTAAGATCTGAGTACCTAATTGAAGTCTGAAATTGGTTGAAAGCATGGCCGTGGGAAGTGGAGGTGCCGAGGGTGCTGCAGCACCCCCGAGTGGTGAGAGAGAGATTTTAAATCTATAAATTGTGTATTTTATTAAAATTAATTATTTATTTAGCAAACTAAATATCTATTTGCAAACTAAATATTTAGCTCTAAACTAAATATTTATGTAACAGAATAAGATTTTTATAAATGAATGAACGACATAGTGATAAAATGACATGGAAAAAAATAAACTACCTTATTTTTCTCCTAAAACACACTAAATAACCATAAATAACTGCATAACTTTAAAAACGGCAGCCCATAAAACTTCTGCATAGTTTGCTGCAGTTTTAAATAGGTTAAAAAAGTTTAAATATCCAAAAAATGTCTTTACACTTCATAAATGTGCCTCACTTGTTGTTGATTATTCACAAAAAACTGCAATTTTATATCTTTATGTTTGAAACCTGGATTGTGAAAATAGGCCAAGCGGGCCCAATATATTCGCAAGGCACTGTATATGTCTTATAATCGTTATAGTTAAGATCCTGCTGTTGCTTAATGCTATACTGCCGTTCTGCTCCCTGTTTGTACAACTAACCATACCCTAAAGCAGTGATTTTCAACCAGTTTGCCATGGCACACTAGCCTGCCATGAGAGATCGGCAGATGTACCGCGGGAAATGATTTAATATTGTCGGATTATCATAATATCATCGCAAGTCACAGAGATGGAGACATTTTTTAAAAGGGAAAATGTAAATGCTGAACAGGGCCCTGGAGAAAAAAAAAAAAAGATGGTTAGCTCAAGGCAATACATTAAAAACTATCTTTCATTTGGATTTACAATCAGCAGGGATCTGACTGCAGCGCTGTGCTTGGTGTGTGGTGAGAAGCTATCCACTAGTAACATGGTGCAAATCAAACTTAAACTCCATCTCCAAACAAAACAACTTTTTGTTCAAAACAAGCTGATGGACTATTTTGTATTTTGTTTGCTTACAAACAATCAATGAAAAACAAGCTACATTTTTTAGGAAAACAGCAAAGGTAAACCAGAGAGCCCTCAAAGCTAGCTACATTGTTGCTGAACTCTTAGCTAAATAAAAAAAAAGACCAACACTGTGGCAGAAACATTAATTCTGCGAAATTTTAGACCATTGTAAATTCAATTCAATTCAGTTTATTTATACAGCGCCAAGAGC
>NW_015152055.1:4869-6439 GCF_000732505.1 Cyprinodon variegatus | reverse complement strand
ATATTTTACGTTTCTCTCTTCTTATCAGGGAGGGCGGTGCCCCAGCGCCCCCTATGGGCCGGCCGCCACTGTTCACAGATTTAAACAAACAAAAAAGAATAGCTTAGGTAACACATTAGACTAACATGTATTTTACTGAGCTTGAGAAGGAAGCTGTGCTATGAATATACAAAGATAAGAAGCAAACTCTATGGAGAAAAAACCCAGATGGAATGCGATACCTTTTAATACCTTTTTGCTAACTGTCACTATTAATGTGCAAATAGATTTTTATAGTACCAGCCCCTATACACATGTTTGCAGAAAGGCTGAAACAAACTAGCATCAAAACAAGAGCATGTTTCAAGCACTTTTCTCCATCGCTTGCTTCTAGAGCACCATATATTTTTACAGCAATGTATTAATTACTCAACTAAAACTTTAATTTAGGCAAACCTGTAAAACAACCAGATTTCATACAAGACCGGGTTTCTGAGCTGAAAAAAGGTCATAACCATGCCTTCACAGCAAGGAGCAGCTGAGCCTTTTCATATTACCAATCCTTTAAAACACACACTTTAATTTTTCAATAAGACGCTAGATTGCAATGCTCACAATGTAAAAGAAACCTTAGTGACAAATTGCATCTTATCTTGTTTTACCATCTTAAAAAAGACACACAGTATGAATTTAGTGTCTTTCACACTCTGAAAAGTGTTACACATGAAGCTTAAAAGTTCAGATTGTTTACACCCTTTTTCTGCATTATGTGTGCTGATTCAAACATAGTATACAGCAGGGTTAACCAGTGAGTGCCACTGTCCTGAATCTTTTCAATGCATCCCTTCTTCAACACACCTGAAACAAATGAATGGTTAATGGCCAGACTGCTGTTAAGCTTATTGAAAAGCCAAGCAGGTAAAGAGCCTTTTGTTTAAGGTGGGAACTACTGGTAATAAGACCTGTCCTTCAGCTTTAGCCAAAGATTTCCTCTAGGACTTAGACCTAGACACAGATGGATTTCAAGGTCCATAGATTTTGATTATCATTAACTATTTCTAAGTTGAAATGGCTGTATGTTTTTGGAAACTGTCAGGTCTATGCACCTAAAACATCATACATACATACAAGGAAAGAAAGAAGACACAGAGACAATTAATTTAGTTTTACTCGCGAGGAGAGTAGGAAGAGACTGCAGAGTTTACAAATCTCAACCCAATCTGCAGTCCCAGCATTCTCCTCGCTATTTATTAGAAATCAGGGGTCCCTTGTTACAACAGCTGAGACTACTCTAGAGATGAGAAACAACATGAAAAATTCAGACTTGCAGTTTCAGTAAACATCCTATAAATTTCAGGGTTCAGTCAAAGTTTGAAGCTTTTCACCAAAGTTCAGCAGGTCAAGTGCTGCCCGTAGATCAACCACAACCTCCCCAAAAGCAAATCTACAAATCACAGTATACACTCACCGGCCACTTTATTAGGTACACCTGTCCAACTGCTCGTTAACACTTAATTCCTAAGCAGACAATCACATGGCGGCAACTCAGTGCATTTAGGCATGTAGACATGGTCAAGACAATCTCCTGCAG
>NW_015152055.1:0-1322 GCF_000732505.1 Cyprinodon variegatus | reverse complement strand
TATACAGTAGTGCATTCAGATATATACAGTGGATGGTAAAAATTAAAGGAGAGTTTTAAGGTGACATATATATGGTATCATCTGCCTAATCTAAGAGTAATTTTCCTCATCAAATGGCAAAAACTTGCACTGGAGGACTCATTGCTAATATTTTTATCATCAAAAGTAGAATAATATAACATACTTTAGAAAAGGTCTTAATAAACTCTTTGTAAAGCTGTTAAAATCCTTTCTCTACCATCCCCACCATCAGATTGACATGTTTGGAGTTGACTTTCTGACCCTCATGCATAATCATCTCAATTCAAATTTGGAAAAGGCTTTATTTACAAGAAAGACACGCAACAGACAATTCTTCTTCCTTCAGGAGTGTGGAGGAAATTTGTGAACGACGCGGTCTGGAATGAGAGTGGTCTTAATGGTAGCCAGAAAATCTTGATCAGGAATTTATAAAATAGAGCTTGCATCTGAATGGCTATGAGTAAGGGTGAAGCGAAGATAGCCAGGTTCCCGTGCGGGGAAAGTTTGATGATTATTCCTCTAATAGTGCAAGGTGGATGGAAATACAGAGAATGTAGAGTCTGATGGAGCAGGACAGGAAATGATGAATGGCGGAGCGGACAGGCAGGTAAACCCACAGGAGGTGGATCAGTGGAACTGATTACTCTTGAAATCCAACGAGAGAAAAAAACGGTAAATGTTAATCATCCAGTTGTGAGTGAAGGCTCTGCTACACTTAAGAAACACATGAATAAAAATGAAGCTATTTATTGTATCCTTTGAAGGAGATTTGCTCCCTAAAAGGCCACAAGGCTGCTTTCTACATGTGTGCCTACAGCGATTGCATTGATTGGAAGAGAAGAATGTCTGTCAGCGTTGGCCTATTAAATTGACAGTGTTTTGCTGTATGGAGTTGCCAAAAAAGCAATATTTAAAAGTCTTTAAAATCTGGAAATCACATTCTCACATACTGAAGGTACATGCGATGTTGGCAAACAAAAGCATTTAGCTATTACTTATGGGGCTGAACTTCTGCTGCTAAAAAAAAAAATAGGTTTATTGAAGCACTGCAAATGAATTTTTTATCTGTAGATGCAGTTGGAGCCATCTCAACATGTGTTACTTTGAACTTCAGGGTGTGAGAGAAAGCATTGTGTCTCTCAATCAGGTAAATCAATTTTTTAATTTTTTTATTTACATAATTTCTAGTGAAGTAACTGTTTTTGTCCAGTTTATTTCCATAGATGCAAACCCAGGGATATCACCACCACACAGGAAACCATCAAAATCCTTAATGCTACGTTCACACCGGACGCAGCAGG
>NW_015152054.1:118981-120059 GCF_000732505.1 Cyprinodon variegatus | reverse complement strand
AAACACGCCCCATAATCACAGCTCTATGGAGCAGCATCAGACTCATTCTGACTAGAATTGAGTCGGACTACGTCAGGCTAACTTGTACCCACCCTGGACTGGAAAATGTTTATTTTATCAGGTTTTTGTTTTTTACATTGGAGTGGCAAACTTTTTATCATTACTATATTTCATCTGTCAATCAGACAATTTAACCGAAACTTGCTAGCCAACTAAACATAGACGGGGTGGGTTGTTGAGGTGCCCGTGGTCACCATAGCAGTGCGACATGAATATGCGGGTTGTTGTCAAAAGTGCTGATGGAATAAACAAGAGTGGGCTTAAAGCAGCACAATCAATTTCTGTTGGAAGGTAAGATCTGAATTCAACCGTGCAGTAAACATTCATGCTTGGAGAGTTATCTGCGTTATTGAAAAGTTAATGGTTTATCACGGCTAGATGGAAGAAATGTGTTTGATGACATCACAGTTACAACAACAATGTTCATGGTATGCACTTATACGACTCACTCTCTCTCTATGATTCCCCCCAAACACACATTAACCTGGGTTATTCGCAGGCAGAAGGTTAACACCCTGTTCTGATCCTTATGCCCTCATAGTTGAAATAAGAGTTTTTATTTTCGTTATGTCACCATAATGACACCTTTCTAAGAATCACTGACTCTAAACACACATATAATACACAAACATAGGTTAATAACACTTATTAAATGACAAGCATCCTTAGAGGAGACTGAATATGTAACACAAGAACAGATGTTCATTGATTGTAGCATGTAGTATTTAAACAAAGTGCAGCTTGTGCTGAAATGGGCTTGAGGGACGTTTAGTTACAGATGACTGCCTTAGCAGCTTTGAGAAATAAACTTTTCATGAGTCTATTATTTAATAGCACTACATCATCTTTTCACTCAAGTAAAAGTCAATTTATCCTTTAAAGAAAATATTCAAGATAAAAAGTAGTTGGTAAAAAGGGCTAATCAAGCACAAGTAACTGATCTACTTACTACTCATGACAACTGATTTTATATCTTAGAAAATTATGTAATATTAGTAAGTGATACACAAATACTGGG
>NW_015152054.1:111602-116406 GCF_000732505.1 Cyprinodon variegatus | reverse complement strand
CTGTCACTTATTCTGTTATCTTTATAGACTTTTTTTTCATATCCATGTTTGTGTGACCACTTCTACTATAATCTTTTTTTGCTGTAACACCATAATTTCCCCATTGTGGGACAATAAAGGGATTTTCTATTTTACTTGTCTGGTCATTTATTGTTTAATTGTTCAGATCAACATCCAGATTGATGAGGTTGTTACAAACAGCCCGTCTGTTTGTAAATAGAATTATATTTACATTCTGTTCATAGAGACTTTATTTCACAAAAAGCATTTAGAAAAGTCCTATTTTTGAAATAAATTTATGCCAGTTACTTTAATGTTAACGTTTATCTTCTTTTTGATGACTTACAGTTCTGCACTTTGTAGCCTTTAGGAATTCCCAAAGCCTAGATGTAATTTTTAAGCTTTTTTATCATTTATGCTTCACTTTTTATAAGGTCATCTGTGGGCGGAAGCAATGTTCCCTCTCGTTGGAATTAGATTATAAAGCCCCATTGTCTTAGCAAACATACTTCACCAGTCAGCAAATGTACTACCTATACTTAAGCCCCTAACAAACCTTGACGATTAGGCAGTGTATGAATGAAGAGCGAAAAATCTGGCAAAAATGCTGGCATACATTGGATTAGTTATGGGTAAATTGTGTATAAGTCATGAGCACGCTGAAACATGCTGGCACACTTTGACGTACAGCAAGTACATTGAGAAATTTTGAACATGTTCAAAATCTTCCAGCATGTAAGTTATTTAATCGTTGACATACGTTGAGTGTCAGTTACTCATAAGTCGTGGTGTCTAGCTTATCTAAAAAGCCGAACTGTTACTTGTGGATAACTTATGCGTAACTTATCAAGAACTTACCTCCAACGCGTATCAATGTATCTGACGTCTTCCAGATGACCACTAAAGATGTTTCTAACTCACATCTACTATTTGATGGCATATTGGCAGCGTTTTGGTATAAAAGGGGTTCACAGGAGCAAACCGTCAGTTCTCCAGACTTCATGACCATCATAGGGTGAGTGGGAAGGTGAGTGTGATGGATCCTCCCTGTGTTCACGCCCACGACCATCAAACTTCCTATCAGACAGGAAGTTGAATCTGCTGTGACTGTAAACCTTTGTTATTTATTTATTTTTTGTTTTGGAGGTGGGCGGTAAACAGCAGCTAGGTTCATACCAAGATCAAATAAATGTTTTTATGCAGGCCGGGCGCCTCTGGATGCATTGCTGCTCCCCTCAGGACACTGGCCTGGGACAGTTCATGGGCATTACGCTGTCGTGCATTATGCATAATTTAGGCTATCATCGGACATAAGTTCTGGACTCATCATGAATATGATATGTATACTCCCAAACTTGAAAAAAATACGTAGAAAGTTCAGCATATGCCAGCGTTTTAGCAGATTCTGGGCTATCAGGCACACGCTGGCTAAATCATCAAGGTGTGAACAGGCTTTACAATCATAGCAAATAATCAACGGTATAAAACAGCTGGAACTCTGAGACTTAAATATTTAGCAAAATCTACACTTAGCATCTTAAGGTTAGCAAAACCGACTATACAGATTTTATTTTTTTAAGTTTAGACATGGTAACTAGTTAATGTTTTCACCAGTGTGCAGAATCTTGACTTAAAGAAAAAAATAGTCCACTAGTCCCCTTATTTTAAACTGTAAACTGACACCGAGTCAAATTTTTTGCAACATTAAGGCTGCTGTCCGCTATTACAACAGTTTCATATATTTAACTAGACCCTCAAGAGGGATAAAGAATAAAAAATAGTTCTGAGTTATTTTGGTTTGTCCAGTTAACTGGTTGATTTCGTGTTATAATAAATCGTCAAAATAAACATTGACAGTGTAGTCGTCCATCTTTCCTCTCCCTTTATATACTATCAATAAAAAAATGTGTATAAATTAATAATGAAAAAAGAAAAAAACANTCTGCCTCCCATTCTACTTTTAGAAATTCTAGGAACTACTAGTAAACCTGCAGATTGAGAGCGAAGTGCTCTGTTAGGAACATAAGGAAGAATATGTAACCAATGAGCAATGGGTACAAAAAAGACGAAAGTATTTCTCTTAATTGTGCAGATTTTTTTAAAACAAGCTTGTTTCCCATAATGGATGGAAAGTAAGAAACTACTCCTTAAAGTGATTTTTTTTTTCTCAAAAAGTTTCTCAAGTAAATGTAACTGAGTGACTACCCACCTCTGTTCCTGATGCAATAATCCTTTTAACTGATGTATTTTTTTTTTGGTATTTTATTTATAGATTTTATTCTATAAGCACTGTAGGAGTAGTCCCTGAGAAATTTTTAAGTCAGAGACAAAGAAAAAAAAGTTTGAGAAAGTATGCCTCCCTGAAAAATGGAACACCTCCCCACCCCCACCATTTGATTTGTTTTTCTAGCAAGCCTAATCACTTAACACATCCAGGTGTTATGGAAATGAATGTCAACAACGAGGATCTGTAGGAATTTTGGTTATACATTCCCCCTTTTTTTATTGATTGGAAATACGTCACATGGATGCAGTTTGCACATGCCCCCTAAAGTTAAATAGGCTCTTTCAAATGACTAAATCCTTTCCAGCCTGTACAAGCGTCCTGATTGGACTGTCAATTAAGAGTCAGATTACAGTTTAATTCCAAACTTGCTGAATTTTATAAAAAATATTGAAACTGACATATTTACAGAAAACATTTTTAGACCGTCTGCTGTTTATTTGGATTACTTATGGGTATATAAATATATTTGCTGATGACACTTAAGTAGTAGCAGACGGTACATTAAATGCTGCAGCACATGGTCTTTATAATTTGTCAAGGAAAGTTCTTTAAATTTAATCTTATCCACTGTGCGAAACCTCTCTTATAACAGAATGTAATTCTGGGAATTTACAGTTTTAAAAATGTGGTGAAAGATTCTAAAAGTGAAAAGACAAGGCCAAAAGTTTTAGGGATTTTTGGTTTAAAGCTCTTTATATCTGCCCACTGTTGGTGTTTGCCACAATTCAAGCAGGTAAGTAGAACATAGGGTCTCTTTATGCTCCCTGGAGCATTATCACAGATCCTTCCTCCCAGCAGCTGTGAGACTTTATAACCACAACAACCTCAATAAGTTGTTACGTTGATGCTGATTTTTGTTTTTGTTTCTGTCTTGGTCACCTAAATAACATGTTGCTGTTTTTTTTTGGTTTTTTTTGCACATCTCTAATGTTGCTGCTATGTTTTCACATATATAGATAAACAGTAATTATATTTTTAAAAACATTGTACAGTACAGTATTTTATCTGTTTATTTTCTTAACTGTCACTTATTCTGTTATCTTTATAGACTTTTTTTTCATATCCATGTTTGTGTGACCACTTCTACTATAATCTTTTTTGCTGTAACACCATAATTTCCCCAGTAAAGGGATTTTCTATTTTATTTGCCTGGTCATTTATTGTTTAATTGTTCAGATCAACATCCAGATTGATGAGGTTGTTACAAACAGCCCGTCTGTTTGTAAATAGAATTATATTTACATTCTGTTCATAGAGACTTTATTTCACAAAAAGCATTTAGAAAAGTCCTATTTTTGAAATAAATTTATGCCAGTTACTTTAATGTTAACGTTTATCTTCTTTTTGATGACTTACAGTTCTGCACTTTGTAGCCTTTAGGAATTCCCAAAGCCTAGATGTAATTTTTAAGCTTTTTTATCATTTATGCTTCACTTTTTATAAGGTCATCTGTGGGCGGAAGCAATGTTCCCTCTCGTTGGAATTAGATTATAAAGCCCCATTGTCTTAGCAAACATACTTCACCAGTCAGCAAATGTACTACCTATACTTAAGCCCCTAACAAACCTTGACGATTAGGCAGTGTATGAATGAAGAGCGAAAAATCTGGCAAAAATGCTGGCATACATTGGATTAGTTATGGGTAAATTGTGTATAAGTCATGAGCACGCTGAAACATGCTGGCACACTTTGACGTACAGCAAGTACATTGAGAAATTTTGAACATGTTCAAAATCTTCCAGCATGTAAGTTATTTAATCGTTGACATACGTTGAGTGTCAGTTACTCATAAGTCGTGGTGTCTAGCTTATCTAAAAAGCCGAACTGTTACTTGTGGATAACTTATGCGTAACTTATCAAGAACTTACCTCCAACGCGTATCAATGTATCTGACGTCTTCCAGATGACCACTAAAGATGTTTCTAACTCACATCTACTATTTGATGGCATATTGGCAGCGTTTTGGTATAAAAGGGGTTCACAGGAGCAAACCGTCAGTTCTCCAGACTTCATGACCATCATAGGGTGAGTGGGAAGGTGAGTGTGATGGATCCTCCCTGTGTTCACGCCCACGACCATCAAACTTCCTATCAGACAGGAAGTTGAATCTGCTGTGACTGTAAACCTTTGTTATTTATTTATTTTTTGTTTTGGAGGTGGGCGGTAAACAGCAGCTAGGTTCATACCAAGATCAAATAAATGTTTTTATGCAGGCCGGGCGCCTCTGGATGCATTGCTGCTCCCCTCAGGACACTGGCCTGGGACAGTTCATGGGCATTACGCTGTCGTGCATTATGCATAATTTAGGCTATCATCGGACATAAGTTCTGGACTCATCATGAATATGATATGTATACTCCCAAACTTGAAAAAAATACGTAGAAAGTTCAGCATATGCCAGCGTTTTAGCAGATTCTGGGCTATCAGGCACACGCTGGCTAAATCATCAAGGTGTGAACAGGCTTTACAATCATAGCAAATAATCAACGGTATAAAACAGCTGGAACTCTGAGACTT
>NW_015152054.1:103922-111255 GCF_000732505.1 Cyprinodon variegatus | reverse complement strand
ACAGTGTAGTCACCCATCTTTCCTCTCCCTTTATATACTATCAATAAAAAAATGTGTATAAATTAATAATGAAAAAAGAAAAAAACAGTTAGACAAGCATGTCATTTTAATATTAAATCTCTAACATACCTCATGCGATTAAAAAAAAAAAAAAAAAAAACATGCCTAATTGCCACCGATGCACAACTGATAAAAGCTGTAAAACCAGTCAGAGTATAACTAAGATTAGTGTATAGTCAGGATAGAAAACATATTAAGAACTTTTTTAATTTTTAAGTTTTCTATTCATCTTGTAGAAGAGCCAAAGCCTTGGGAATCTTGGTTGTATTTTTTTATATTAATTATTCCATCAATACAAATTCTTAACATGAAAATGTTTTAAGCGCTTGAGGAGAATAATTTTTCCAGAATAGGAGTATATATTTCCTTTAAATATTTTAATGAATAATCTAAGTAGATTAAATTGGTCGCAAGCAGAAATTCTGTCCAATCTCCATCTGAATATTTGAATCGCAATACATCTGACTGCATTGTACTTTTGTCTGTGAACCCGCCCTCAGTGGATTAACGGATCATTTGAGAAACCAGTCATGCTTTGATGACACTAAGCCTGTGATGATGCATATCCATCAGTCTTCCACATCCTAATAATATATTAGTGTTTATTTGTAGGGTTCATCACTGCTGGTTTGACATTTATTGTCTCACTTTCTCATCACTTTCACATGCTTCAGTTGTCTAAGAACATATAAAAGTAATGATAAAGTAGCTTGTTTTTTTCTGAAAGAACCATCTTCCTGGATTTGCCTTTGCATGGTGAACCTTCCCAGCGGTGACCGATTAAATGCTGTGGAATGTTCTCTGACCCCATAATGGTTTGACCCAATATCACAGGATCAAAGGCGAGCTGCAGGAACGTGGGGGTGGCCGCATACCTGTGCTCACCTTAGCTGCAAGCTTTCAGTGTGTGATCAGCGCTCAGTCTGCAACAAACATTAAACTTCTACTCAGACATGCAAATTCATCTCTGGGGATTTTTTAACTGCAGTTATGGGAAAATCTATTTTTAAAGCAAACTATACATAACAAAGCAGTTCAAGCTTTAGTCAAACATTAATGCTAAGCTTTGCTCACATTTCTCTGCAGTCATCTGAAAAACTGAAATCAAAACAACGACATGTAGAACATTGGCCATGTTTGCACTATTTCAGTGAGAGACATAATTAACAAGTCTGACTGTTCTACATCGAGCTTTTCAGGAGGATTTGTTGTGGGGAAACATGCCATCCCTTCGTGATGTTTCACATGAGGAACACAGCCTGGAAATTGCTGTTTGGGATAAGCAGAGAGATGAAGGGTTTAAGGCAGGTAACATATTATTACTGCATCACCAAGGAGGAAAAGCTTTTGGATTTGTTTTCCTTGTGGTTTCTACAGTTATGAAACCCTTTTAGAAATAAGTTTGAAAAACCTTAATTTGGGGAAAAAAAAAAAAAAAACTGGACTATCTATCTCTTCTATTCTCTAAGAGGGCTATTAACTGAGCCTAAAATTCTGCAAAGGACTTTTAACTTAAAATCAATTCAGATAGTTACTTAGAGAGAATCTGTGTGAAGAGATGACAGAATTCCTAAGTGAGGAGGTGTGACTGACCTATTGTTAGGTGTGAAGCTGCTTTCTCTTTTAGAGCTGTAACAGCTTGATTAAAAAAATATATTAATAATAATGCATCCTTATTGGTTGAAGGAGGAATATTGTTTATGAAATTTTGACTGGAATAAGAAATATTTGTAATGATGATGAATCTTTTTCACACCTCATTAAAATGTTTAATCAGAATCAGAATTAATTTATTAATCCCTTGTGGGAATATCTTTTCTTGCAGTGCAACCATTTACAGAAGAGAGAAAAATAACACTTTAAGTAAAAAAAGTGCTAAATAAATTATAATAAGACAGAATAAAATCAGTAAAATTACAACCCATACAGTAAAATTACCCCCCTGCTCTACTGTATAAACAGTGTAAAACATTATATTTGAATAAAGGAAGATTAAAAAAAGATCAACAGTGTTTACAAATTATTACCATGACCATTATTGCACATAGAGAAGTAATGAAATAAGTGAAACGTGATGAAATGAGTCTCTGACTGAAGGTGCTTCTGTATAACTGTAATCCATCCATCCATTTTCTGACACATTTAATCCCAAGTGGTGTCGCTGGTGCTTTTCTCCAGCTGTCTACGGGCGAGAGGCGGAGTCCACCCTGGACACGCGCCAGTCCATCGCAGGGGAACAGAGACACACAGGATAAACAACCATTCACACACACACTCACACCTTAGGAGAATTTAGAGAAGCCAATTAACCTAACAGTCATGTTTTTGGACTGTAGGAGGAAGCCGGAGTACCAGGAAAGAACCCACGCATGCTCAGGGAGAACATGCAAACTCCATGCAGAAAGACCCTAAATATATATATATATATATATATATATATATATATACATACATACGTATTGTATTTATATGCACATCAGTATTTTGTTTTGCCCTCTATTTTTATCTGTCAAAAATGTTCAGTTAATTGTTTGGTTCACATTTACATACCTGTGCTTCTTAGAATTTCTAAAAGTAGAATAGGAGGCAGAGCTTTTGGTATTCGGGCTCCTCTCCTTTGGAACCTACAACCAGTTTTAGCCCGTGAGGCAGACTTCCTGTCTACTTTTAAGGGTAGGTCAAAACTTTCCTTTTTGATAAAGCTTCTAGTTAGTGTGGCTTAGGTTATCCTGATGTATCTCTATAGTTCTGCTGCTATAGGCTTAGACTGCTGGAGGACATAGAAATTAGAAAGGAGGAACAATTTGCTTTAACAAAGTTATGTTATTTTTTGAGTTAAATAACTTGGATAAATTAAAATACCCTAATTTGTGAAATTTTATTATTCTGTAAAGAAAATATATAGCAGCACTTTAGACTGATCTGGTCACAAAGTAGTTTTTCCAGCTTGTTTAAACCATGCATCAAATGTTGTTGAAGGGGAGAAGTTATGTGAGAGGAATTCACTGTAAGTTTAAATTCAACAGCTGGACAGAAACTATGAGGTTAATGATTATCAAGCATTCCCATGATCCTCCTGCTTAAGCTAATCTACAATAACTATATCTACAATTAGTGCTTCTCTCATCCCAGAGAGAAGCAGAGTCAAGCTTCTGGGAAACCTGATATTCTAATAGTATCATGATCTGACCTAAAGACCGGTTCAAAAACTGCAGATGATTAAAAACATTACCCATCACTTCAAACGTGGAGCTTTATATAACCAGTTCAAGTGTTTGCACGATGACACACAGCCCTGATGTTACATAAGACTTTCACAAAGATTATAGACGAGGAACTATGAGGATTATTTGTCAATGACAGAGAACCCCCAGTGAAGATATTTCTATGAAAAGAAAAGTGCATGATATTTGGGACTTAGCTGATGAATTCATGCGTATCATCAACCAGAACAAGAGTAAAATAATCAGTGCTGTAGCGTGGGAAAATATACTACTCTGATTAGTGCTTATCTAATATTAAGATTCAGAAGTGCTTAATGACAGTAGCTCATTCAAAATTAAATATTTTAGCCAATTGTGACACTTGACTTAATGTGCTTTAGAAATGTTTCGTAACAAAGTATGTTTACCTATAATTATAATTACCTATTGTACTTATGTAAAATTTTTAGCGGTTCTGTACTGTACAGAGTATTTCTTCTAATCCAGACTTTTGCTTTGTATTTTGCTACTGTCAGGTCTCTGAACAGAGGTCCCAGTATTCTAAACAAGACAGACAGTGGGATTACTCAAAAGTTGTTTATCAAAAACACACAGATCTGTGGTAGCAGGGGCTAGGGCGTCTGAGGCAGGAAACTCTGGGGTGAGGAAAACACAGGTTAGTGACCACGTAAATCTAATGGAGGAAGATTATAAACGTGAGTCACTAACCTGGCTTACAAATTCAGTCCATGCCCAGTGAACAAGGTACTGTAGGCTCCAGGAAGTTTGCTACCAACAAGATGCGACGGGCACCGCCCAGAATGTCCCACATGCAGCAGTCCGAAGCCACGTCAGGAAAACGGATCAAAACAGGAACAGGCAGGCTCAAAGATCCAGGAGTCCAAAGAGAGTTCAGTCAAACCATTCAGATGGGAACAGGCAGGCTCAGTGGTTGAGAGGCAGAACAGGTCAGGATCAGGAAATCTGAAACACCAAGGAACTCTAAAATACACTCTCACCACTGGCTAAAGAGAACAATAATAATCTGGCGCTGATGATTGGATGCAAGCACCTTAAATAGAGGCAGCAGCAGGTGGATCGGATGAGCAGTGATTAGAAACTGGGCAGAGTTAGACAGGTGAATGGAATTAATAAATAAGGTAGTCATTAGTGTAGGGATCATGACAGTTACATTGAAGACATAAACGTGTGTAAAAAGAAATTTTTTCTGCGAAATATCATAATATTTCATTAGAGGATGTTGGTATTGATTCAGAATATGACGAAATAAATCCTAAATTGAAAATATTTTTAAGCAACATCCATATCACTGTCTTACTCTTGTTAACCTCCAGCAACTAGTTAGCACCACAACCACCAAGATCCTATTATTCAGCTGCTCTGCACCAGCTGCAGCAGAACAACAAGATGCGGTGATGTTTTCCGGAGCTATATAATTATTAAAATCCCAATATATCTTTATATGATACTGTATCAGAATATTTGGGTCGTATTATTAGACATAAATTATGATAACACCAAATTATTGCCACCTTACTCCTGTAATTAGAATTTTACTTTTACTTCATTTTAAAAAACTGAGACATTATTTCTAGCTACAAATTGAAACATGACAAAAAATGATCATGAAAGAATGTGTTTACATGTAATTGGGAAGAAGGACTTTTATCCTGTTCCACACTCCTTACTGGTTGGTGGTGATAATTCAACACAAGGTTTTGTCAGGCAGAACGCACACTTACACTATTGGAGCATGTTCGACACAATAGCATTTATGTTATTCTCAGTTTTTATTAAAAGTCGTGTTTGAACACCTTTTTTTTTATCTCTTAGTCATAAAATAGGTTTTCAGAAAATTCTACCTACATTATTTTTACATAAATGAAGTAAAGGCACCAACAAACAACTGTGTGGTTTCTTTTTAGGTACAAAAAAGTACTTTAACTGCCCCAATTACTCTGAACAACTTTCTGTTACTGAAATAATGTTCTTATCAGGGACTTTTACTTTACTAAAGAAGTTTTCTGTTACTATACCTTCCCTTAGTCCTTTATAAACTTTATACATATCTGATGCACACATTGATTTTACTGATACTCTGGTTCTTTGTACATTAGGCTTTAAAATGGTGTTTATCACTGTTAATTAAAACTACTTAAACTCTTTAGGAAAAGCCATCAGTCTGGCATTGATGTTGGACAAGAGCGTTGGCTCTTAGTCTCTGCTCTAATTCATCCTGCAGGAGCTCTGTCTGATTTAGGGTGGGGGCTTTGTGATGGTCAACGCTGAACTCCCTCATCCATGTTCTTATGGAATGTGTTTGGGTTTTTTCCCCACTTTGTGATATAACCTGACCTGGTGACGGAGTCACTGTTGCTTCCAACTGTTTCCAACGTGATTCCATTAACAGTTAGGGGAAAACAATAACTGGTGAGAAGACACTTTAGGAAAAAACTTGCCTCAGACTGCAAAGACTGACCCGGCATCACCTACTGGTCAGAATACAATATTTCTACTTTATTAAAACGTTTTTTTAATTTCCTGAAAACTTCGAATTATTGAAACGTTTCAGATAAGAGCTAATATCCTCCCTCTTAAGGTAGACAAATGTTTTTACTTGTAGGCAGTCAAAGCACAACCTTTCGTTAAAAACACTGAAAAAAAACTTCTGTGTTGCGCACACTCTATACATGTACTGTAATAGGAAGTGGCAGGCAGGATGGGAGAAAGTCTACATCTGTTTCCCTCCATTCATCTGTTGGTTAGGATAACGATAAGGATTCGACCTCCTGCCTGGTTCTCATACACTCAGCATTCCTGGACAGATGTGCTGCCCTGATGTTTCTCTAATTGGCATCAGCCATAGAGCGACTAAAACTGTTCGTCATTTCCCCTAAAGACATCCTATATGTAGTAGCCTTATAGTTTTACTGGCATGTTTTTACATGAGTTGGTTTCTGGACAAATTAAAATAATGCAAGCTCTAATAATAGATATGGAAATAAAATAGAAGTAGTAACAAAGTCTATTACTCATTATTGGTGAAATTAACATAAACCAGCAGCAGAGTAAAACACATATGGAAGCATGCAGGTACACAGGGGTAAAAAATATAAAACAAATATTAAGAGTTTGTGACAGTGCTGTAAGGGAAAATTTGAAACAGAAATATTAAATATGGAACTGTTATTTGTTTTAAAAAAAAGCATAATCAAATATTTTAAAAGAAACTGAGCAGAGTGTGTATAGATCTATAACTGAGTATATATCTGGGCATAATGAACACTGACAGACTATTTACAACCACTAAAACCTGCAAAAAATGTTTTTTAAGTTTGTTGGGAGCAGTGATGATTTTACAATGAAGTTTTCTAAGAGCTCGATTTTAGTGTACTTTATATTTTTTAAAAAGCATTAATGCCTCACACAGACAACAATTAAAGTATTAAAAAACTCTTTATATTTTCAATACAGTTTTACTCATTCATGTTCATATTCTGGCTAAAACTTTGTTTGGCCATTTTGTAGAAATACTGAAGACAAAGAGCTTTTTTAGGCATAGTTGGAGGTCTGGAGAGGACCTTTCCAAACTAAACTGAAGCAATCCTTTTTTTGGACCAAAAGAAGAGCGTTCAAATGCAGCTTCAGTTAATCCAGCTAGAAAGAAACAATCAAGCTCTAAATCTGTGTGTAGTGATGGATCGACCTTCTATCACCTAAAGAACATCTCCAGGATCTTGATAAATGACTTCCTGCTTTGTTCATCTTTAGTAGAATTGATCCTTGCAGCTGCATCTTCACAGGTCTGCCTAAAAGTGAATTAGACACCTGCAGCTGATCCAGAATGCTGCTGCCTGCGTCCTCACTAGAACTGAGAAAGTGGAGATCAGCCCAGTTCTAAAGTCCTTCCTTTGGCTCACCATATCTCAGAGAAAAGACTTCAAAATCCTTCTATTAGTCTAGAAATCCCTGAATGGTTTCGCTCCAAAATACATTACAGACTGGTTGGCAGGGGATCAACAGCCAGACCTCTTACAGTAGATCTACTG
>NW_015152054.1:100198-102352 GCF_000732505.1 Cyprinodon variegatus | reverse complement strand
GCCAATAGAATGGAATAATGCTGTGAAAAGCTATAAGATTTAAAGGATGTTTGCTGTAATGATGCTAGCTGTCTGAAATCCTTGAAGATAGTGATTGATAGGTAGCGTGAGCACATGTCTAATATCACCCCGCTGTGGGAAAATATCCAGGAGTTCAAACATTTACATCGTGCTGCAATCTGCCAGCTCCTCCATTCTTCCATTTCTTCTCAAAGCATTAAAGGTTTCAATGAGAAAATACAGGCGGGATTCTTCCTGTCACTCTCACGCTGACAAACTCTTTCATAAAAACAGACGGATTGATTTGACAATCTATCCTGGTACCGCTTCCAAAGAAAGACGGGTTTATTTTCCTTTGACAGGACTGTGGAACGTGAGGTCAAGCTGTGTTTGTGCATTGATCCCTAGCTGCTGTTTAACCACCAGTTTACACTTCCTCTCTGTTGGGGCGCATTTCCCATATTATATGTATTACATTCTTTCCAAAATGCATTTCACAGATCAAATTTCTTCGCTTCAAGCCCAATACAAACATTTTCTCTTATTGCACAAACTGACTAATAAAAATGTTGCTGCTTATATCCGGCAGACCAATAGAAATGCATCCTTGCTCCTCACTACAGAGGAAAGCCTGCACTCTTAAGAGAATTTAATCTGTAATATGCTGCCCAAATATTCTCAAAAAGGTATAAAATGTTACACTTTTATAAAGCAATACTACTGAAAATCCTTAATAATTTTAAAAAACCCAATTACACCCGATATTTTGAACAGTTTCTGATGAAATGCAGATGTACTGCAAATAAAATTTAATAACTTGACTTTACATCAGGAGGGATAAGCAGAAATACTAAAACACCCGAGTACATTTATAAAAAGAAATGAAAGATAAAGGACAGATGATGTGATTGCATGAGTGAGAATCACAGTAGTGTCTGTCTTTGCTGCCATTGAAAAATAAAGCTGAACAACTTATAGACACAGCTCAGGACACTAAAATCAGAAAACACCCAGGTGCTTGTTCATCAGGTGATAACGTCAGGTGAGGATTCACCATTTCTGAACAGTGGGGTCTTTGGTATGGGTCACTTAGTAAGGTCAGGTCAGTCACATGCAGCCTGAGTGCCTCATCTGTTTGGAGAAAAAAAACAAGACAAAAGTCAAAGAAGCATGTTGGAAAACTGGCATCAACCGGCTCTGTCCTTACATCACTCTAGGATCACAGGAAGGACATCCGCCTATCTATTTTAGTAATTAGTTTTCCAGTTGGGCCGGGCCGCTCAAACAGAGTGGAACAAAATGTATCACCTTCAAGCTGATAAAACGAGACAGAGGGGGGAAAAAACTACCTTTAAAGCTGATGTAACCGCCTTTTACTGAATCAAAATATTTTCCTGAATTGGTAACAAATTTGTAATGTACAAATTTTAAAATTTTAGTCATGTGTTATAATAGCTTTACAAACAATGCCCACCCAGAGGTAAGTAAATCTGGTGCAGTTAAATGCTGCTCTAACTTTTTTATATATAATTGAATAACTTTTGGACCGTCATGTTGCTCTGTGATCTGGCTGTGTTTTAAGACGACCAATAAAAGTGTACTTTAAGCTCAAAAGAGTTAACTCTGCACACATACTGTAAACATTTCAACAACTTCCATTCGAAATATAAGACTTTGTTAAAAAAAATTCAATCAACTTCAAATCAAACATGTTTCAGTTAAAAACTTGTAACTAAATTCATCAAACAGATCTAAACTAAGCTACTATGTACAGTTAGAAAATGGGTAAAAACCATAATCTATTAAATATTAGAGTTCGGCAATTAATTTTGTGTTTCAGGACCAAAGTTTATATTGAAGAGCTTAGAATTTTGAAGTTTAGAATCAGATTTTAAACAAATTTAGAGCAGTTGGTCAAACCAATTCACAATGCAAATCCAGTAGGGTAAAAAACAAAAACGATGTTTACTAGGGTAGAGTTTGCATGAGTACGCGTGGGTTCTCTCCAGGTACTCTCTCTTCCTCCCACAGTCCAAAAACATGACAGTAAGGTTGTTTGTCCTGAACGGTTGTTTGTCCTGAATGGTTGTTTGTCCTGAACGGTTGTTTGTCCTGAATGGTTGTTTGTCCTGAACGGTTGTTTGTCCTGAACGG
>NW_015152054.1:96335-98578 GCF_000732505.1 Cyprinodon variegatus | reverse complement strand
GGTTGTTTGTCCTGAACGGTTGTTTGTCCTGAACGGTTGTTTGTATCCTGCCTCTCGCCCATAGAAAGCTCACCTCGTGACCCCGCTTAGGATAAGCGTAACAGAAAATGGATGGATGATGTTTACTAAAGCCTGGCATACACAGTGCGGGTTGTAGTCGTTTTTGACACAATTTCCCAGTTGTGCGACAAGTTTGGGGATCGGGCGGACTCCTGGCAGGTTATGTGTCATGCAATATACAAGGAGGTCACGAGAGGCTAATGGCACCTTAGGACGGGCTCCCCTTCACGAATTGGTGGTTGCAAGAAAATCAGTTTTGTTTTATACTTTCGTTGTGGCTCGTAAGTGAATCGCATGTTGAAGCGGTGATACGGCCAGACTAAGAGCTCTGACCTCTTTTTCACATTTTTTTTTTTTCGGTTTGTACAGTGTGAGGACATACATCACAAGCTGTGAGCTTTTGAACTCTGCGATTGATTCACTGCAAGCAACAATTAAAAATATTGCAACGTGCATCCTAGGCTTAAACCAGAAATCAATAACTGTTGAGATAACTAATTTTTAACCTTGTCAATCCAGTACCTTTATAAACAGTCCCACAGTCTTTGTTGCTTCCTGTTGCTTTTCTAGAATAGTAGTTCTTATTATATTTTTAATATATTAAAATCCTCCTTCTCTTCTAGTTTAAGGTATGCTGTGCAGGTTGGTCATGAAGCTGTGTTATTTACATTTTTCTACTTTACATGAACCTGTCAATTCGTGGGACATTGGGATAGATGTGAAAAAAATCTGCACATATCGGGATCTGCTCATTCTGCAGAGCAAGGGTCTCTCCATCTACACTGCAGTCAGTGTGACACGGAAAGAAATGCATCGGAGGTTAATAAGTCAGACACAACCAGTGTGACCTGAAGTCTATTCTGAGAACAGCAGTGGAGGATGGCATTTCCTTGCAAGGGTCTCTATAGACCAGACTGTAGAAACCAACATGAATATGGTCCCTGAATATGTCAGTGAATAGAGAGCAATCCTTCACAGTAAGCATGCATGAATTGACAGTAAAGAGGAAAAACTCCTGTTTTGCCTAAATGTCTGTGGTAATAGATGTCCCAAAGCCAAACGATAGCCCAACAGCTTTGCTTTCATAAAGCTGGGCAAACACTATACGAGTTTTTGTCCTTTCCGGGCCGATTCTGCAGTCATTTTGGATCAGGCAGAGTTTCAGCCTCATCATGTGCCTGCATTGCGTAGTATACAGGGTATAATAAGGGGCGATTAGCCTATCACAAACACCTTCTGATCTGAATAAGTAAGGTCTGGAGAAAATCAAACATGTTTGAAATTCAGTCAGCCCTCGTGAGGTGTTTTTTTTTTGGGCAAACCCTGCTGTTCAAGCAGAGCTACGAGCGTCTATGAGCCGATTTACCTGAACCTCGTGCACTGCATATTTGCAAATAAGGCGTTCTTCTTCTTCTTCCAGATTAACGGGTCCGACCAGCCATCTCTCGGCACTGAGTCCAACGTGTGGTTTTTGGACGTAGAAGGTAAGCAGGTCGATTGCATGAGAGTGTTGTGCCGTACTGTGGAAAAACATACTGTACATCATGAGCCACGAACTTTTGTACAGTTTGAGCTGTAGCTGATTACAATGCTTGAAAATGTCACATAATCTATGCCTGTCTCAAGCAGACCATAAGGTTCCGCTTTATACTTGTACATGAAAATTTATTAAATGTTATTTAGGGAGTAAAGTCGCATACAATTGACACAGTGACAGAAAGGTAGTTCAGAAAGAAAGAGGATATAAGAACTAAGGGGAGAGAAATAAGAGAGAAAATAAAACAAAACAGCCAATATAGACAACATAGAAGATGTACTCTAACTACTAGAAGTCTGCTTCCACACCTGTATGAGAAGAGAGGAAGAAAAAAAAACAGCAAAAAGAAGACAACAGACAACCACAGTAAACATCAAAAAGCTTCAAGAGCAGCGGGTATCCGTGTGTGTCGAACGTAAACCCATGGTGATTACGCAATATTATTCAGGGGAGTATATATATCTGTTCCCCTTGGGCAAATAGACCCACGGACCCAGGAAGAGAACCACAGACTCCCCCCCAGTGTCAGAGGTGGTCAGGCATATATAAGGGGTGGCCTGGACCCTTAAAGGAATAGTACACCCAAAACATGATTAGCCTTCATTTTCTACTCACCCCCATGCTGAACAACACTCTGGAGTACTTT
>NW_015152054.1:91892-95223 GCF_000732505.1 Cyprinodon variegatus | reverse complement strand
TGATGAGCTCTAAAACAAGATTGAAACTCTTCAAAGAGTTTATCATGGCGTAAGTGGTCACACACTTGATTAACAACTATTTTCTTAAAAATTTTAGATTTAAAAAAAGAAGGATTAGATATAGGTCTATAATTGACCAAGTTTTTTGGATTAAGAGAAGGTTTCTAAACTAAAGATTTAATTATAGCAACTTTAATAGCCTGAGGTACATATCCCTGTAAAAGGGTAGATTAATTTTATCTAAAATGGAGGATGAAATCAGAGGGAATATTTCCTTGAATAACCTGGTCGGGACTTCATTTAATATCTAATATATGGAATGATAATCCCCAATACAATACCAGTTTGTAATTCTGCAATTGCAAAATGATGACACACCGCCAGGCTCATTGTAATATTCCAAGGGAGCTGCATTACTCTACATACCTGTTACATATTGGGCCGGATTTACAGACTCTAATGGACTTTTCTAGTCCAACCATTTTAAATATTCTGCTACTCACAGCAGGCTGAACATTCCCACCTATTCTGCTGGTATTATTTCCAGTTTTTGCCATAATTTAATGTAAATAACTTCTATATATCATCAATATTTATGAACATTCTTCATAAAGTTTCTGTATTTTCTGTTGCTATCATAACATTAGCTGAAATACATGCAAATAGAAGCAATCAACTCAGCTAATGAGTCATCTGCTTTCATAATAAATCATCACATCATCTGAAGGAAGAAACATTTAATCTATTTACAACTATATCTGTTCAAAGAGTTTTGTTTTCTTTGGCACAGATTGAAAGAAATGTAAAAAATGTTATGCTGAACTCCATTGCCTGTTGGTGTTTGTCTTTCTGATGTCATCAAACTGCAGTCAGTCTGTCTGTCTGGGTGACGAAGCTGCCTTCATGAGATATTGGTCACCTCTCCTCCCTCCCTGCTGGCGTTTACCTTAATTGACAGGCAGACGGGTGCAGAGGCCCCGCCGCTGAGATGATTGAGGTCGCTAAATAAAACAGAAAAGAACAGAACCTGCTCGTCAGGTTCGTAAACGCCAAGGCCTGCCTCCCTCCTACTCTGTGTATAATTCACCGTGGTTTATGCTGCTTGTTTTTCATCTGCTCTCACGCTCATCAGTCTGTCTGCGCTTCTATCCTTCCTCCTGCTTCAAACTTTTAGTTTTCAATGCACTTTTTAGGCCAATGAATTATACTTTAAATTGCCATTTAAAATAATTTCTATTTACTTGAATTAAGCAATCATACCTGATAAATTTGTAGAAAGCTAAAGGATTGGACGTTTAGGTTCTGCTTGGATCCATCTACCCAGGAAAATACACACGTATGACATGAGAATGATCAAACCTGACAAAATTGAATAAAAGGATAGTTCAGGTTTTCTAGGTTCTTTTTCCAAATTCATTTTTGATGCAACAGAAACTTAAAACATTTCTAACAACATGAATAAACAAACTGAGAAATGGACCCATATTTGCATTTTAGATAACAGTGTCATCCGTAAAGCCTAAAGTGTTTGATAATAATTGGAATTCATTCATCATGCCTCACAGCATCGGTGACACAGATTGTTTATTCCAGAATGAGTCACACCTTTTTTTCTCATACCTCACGAATGCCTCTTCACACCAATTAAACACTGCTTTTTATTTGTGATACAGCATTTACTGTTTTTTAACTATTATTAACCATTTATTTGCAGGGTCACTATGTTATCAGGCATTATACAACATTCAGAGCGGTTTAAAATAATTGGCCATTTTCACTTTTTTTATATATATCTGAATGATTATATAACCAAATAGTCCTGATTGCTGTCAATAATTATATAAAAAAGAAATTACTTAACTATTTTAGAACATGTGGGAGTCTGAACATCTCATAAAGCTACATTTTAGAGCCAGATCTGACATTCAAAAATAAAAAAGGAGAAAAAGTTTGAGGGCATTTCAGTCACTTCTTTCACTTGGAGACTCTGGAAAGTCTCATTAAGAGGATTAATGTAACAACTGGGAAAACATGGAACGGTTTTTAACCTTGCTAGGGTAGATGTATAGTGAACGTTTTTTCAGTGTTGTTTATAACACATTTTCTAAATAGAAATGTGAGGGGAAAATCTATCTAGATGTGAAACTTTGAAAAGGTTTGAAAGTACCTTTGCTTTTTTCTCTGATTATTTCCTTTTTTTCAATTTTTTTTATTTTGGCTTTATTATTTTTTTCAAGGTCTATTTTTCCCCCTAGATCTCATAATTTCAAAATTTTCAAGTGTTTTTTTTTTTAAAGATCACATTTTACGAATAGCGTTTTTCTCAGAATGTGTTTTACAGATCACATTCTCTTCACTTCAAACCCAATACAAACTCTAGCCTGACCTCCACGCAGACCATTATAAATGGATCTTCACTCCTCTCTCCAGGGGAAAGCCTTTCCTCAGAGGTGAACAGAATGTGATCTAAAAAATGCAATTTGAAAAAGAATGCAATTCATAAAACCCAATCTGAAAAATAGAAATAACATAAAAAATTAGTTACACTTTTTTTGATAGAAAAAAAAAATATTATGTTTTATTTCTATATTGCATTATTTTCATCCTCTACAAAATGTGTTCTTTGCTCCCAACGCTAATGGAAAAATATTTTCTCCATAAACATGGGGCTACCAAAACAATTTAAAAAGAATATAGTAGTCCACCATCCGGATACAAACTAAATATACAAAAAACTGAAATTCTCTCTTATTGGCAACCACCCCTAACTTTCAGAAAAACATATCCATTTAAATGGCAAACCACATCTCTTAAATACCTGGGGGTGGTGCTACATAGGGAGTTGTCTACAATCTTGGCAAAGAACTACACCCCTCTTTTTAACACCATTAAGAAAGATCTAGAAAAATGGAATCTTATCCCCCATCTAACTCTAAGCCAAAGGATCGAGACTATAAAGATGAACATCCTTCCCAGATTTCTTTACTTGTTCCAAACTCTCCATTCCTAACAAACTATTTGAGGAATGGGACAAAACTATAACAAGATTTATATGGCAAGGTAAAAAAAACCTGCATTGGACTCAAAACTCTCCAATTAACAAAAGGAAAGGGGGGCTGGGGCTTACCCTGTTTAAAAAATTACTTTATTTCAGCTCAAATCAGAACATTGAATGTAACATATTACCAAATATCCCAATGCAAGCTTTATTAGCAGATGAAAAACGACTGGATCAAATCAAACAGGTGAAGAATCCCTGGGTAAATTCTGTTTTGAGCACCTGGAAGGATGTGCTTAAAACACACAAACTTAAGAGAAACATAAAAATTTT
>NW_015152054.1:86837-88176 GCF_000732505.1 Cyprinodon variegatus | reverse complement strand
GTTTAGTGGATCATTACTTTTCTATTGCTCTGAAAAACCCAAAACAGCGAAGATGGAAAATTTTGATTATTTCAAAACAGTTTGTTTTTTTATTTTATGTCAGACAGATGCAAAATAACAAGAAAGAAAAAAAAAAGGTTCTTCATACAGCAGCATGCAGTATATTGCTGAATAACAAGGTTCTCCTTTCCCACACAGAGGCTACAGGAGTTTTTATGACTTGAAGAGCTGGTTCCTAATTAAGGCTTTCTTCTCAGCAACACTAATAAAAAATATACAGCTGGAAATGTGGTAATTATGTGAGACTGCCTTAAACATGCCTATATAAAATAAATTGAGTTAAAAATTTATAGCAGGTCTCTACCAGTTCTTGTTTTGCTAGAGAAAAACCAGATAAAGTAGACAAATCTACTGCTAGATAAGGCTGGGCATCATAGTTTATAACATCTAGTGCACCATGTTAAGCTCAGTGATGTTTCAGAAAACTCTTTGTATTAAAAGTTTTAAAGATATCTGAGCAGCAGCACTACAGCTGCAGAGGTTAAGCATATTTCAATCACCATAAAAGAGGTTGTTTACAGAAAAACAAACAACTAAACAGCTGCAAGCTACATTCAATTAGTATTTTAATGTCAACTGCAGATCCTCAGTTCCACTAATACAAGTTGACTTGTTCATTATGACTGCCACATAGTGCTCTTCAAAACAGATTTATGTTTGCCTCATCAGTTTGTGCCTTAATGCATTCTGACATCAGCTGAACAGCCCAGGCTCCACAAGCTGTTGCTCTCCCATTATTTATGATCATAGACCGGCACTCACTAGTCAGAGGTTGGCTTTATTGGAGATCTGGATTTAGATGCATTGGGCTCAGGTGTTAGAACCTGTCTAAATAAATAATATTGCTGACAAGCGCTATCAATCACAAGCTCAGTGGTCTGTCCCTCAGGGGTCAGTGCTCTGTGCTAACTTCAAGGAAAGGTTAACGATGAGGGGCGGTATCTATTGTGCCAGGGTCGCTGCTCTGTTTTCAACTCCCCAACAACCTACTAGAAAGCTTTCTATACATTTTCTTTTGTATAAATCAACAACAGTAGTCTTTACAAACTTTTCTTGTTGTCCGTTAGTAATTCAGTAGACAAGTTTGATCTATAACCGCCCATCCATGGTAGAATAAAATGTTAAAGGAAAATTCCGGTTTTTAACACTTTTAGCCCATTTTCTGTAGTGTCCAGGATGAAATCGAATGATCGACACCAAAATGTTGACAATTGGTCCTGTCTCTGCTATTTGGCTCATGCAGAATCCCCCCCTGGCTGCTTCAGAATGGCTTCCATAG
>NW_015152054.1:83796-85940 GCF_000732505.1 Cyprinodon variegatus | reverse complement strand
GGGTGCTAAGGTGCCGAAAAGCTTTTCTGGTTCTTTGCAAAGTGACACGTCTGCTAATCAGTTACTATGTATAATAACTAATCAAATATGATCTATTTGACAAGCCATAGGTGGTTAATTAATTAATTTGTTAGTGTAGCAACATTGAGTTAATGAATATTGAAATATTTGTATTTCATTTCCAGACCCCCTTACAATTCCCAGCATCTGCTGCCGGACCAGCAGGTTCTGCAACAGCTTTTCCTCACTGCTTTAAGACTGTTAAAATGTTTAAACTCTAATCAAGACTATGCACCACATTTGAAAACATCATATTTGCAGATTTCTTTATCATAATCCCTTTATATAGAACAAAACTCAATGTTCTACAGCATTTTGCAGCGTATTTATTTATTGCACTGCACTACCAATACCTTTTGCACCATGACTTTAAACTGGTTTTCCTTTTCTCAAAAGGTTTTTTACATTCTGATCACTAATGCACTTTATAAATGGAAATGTTAATTTCACTGCTAAGCTGCTGCTCATTCACTGTTGAAAAGCTGTATGCATCAAAATTTCGTTTTGTATACAAGATGACAATAAAGTTTGCCGAATTAAAACATTCAAGTTTTGACAATTAAGTTTAGGATTATTTGATGGAATATCAGCACATTTATGTATACACTTGCATTTTTTAAGTTATCTAATACATTTATTAGCTGCATAATGGTGGAGTGGTTAGGGCTGTTACCAATTGTGTGGAGTTTGCATAAATGTGCCCTTAAATGTGTCTGGTTCTAATTCTTTGTGTTTTTATTTAGAAACAGATTTTTTATATCTGTGTTGTCGTAGTGCAGATATCCATTCCACAAAACACTGTTAAGGTCAGAAACATATCACAATATCAGGCTTTCCCATCTGACAGATTATTCTTTAACATAACTTCTGTTAAAGAGCCTGATTAAGGATTTATTTTGAACAGGGATAAGCTGCCGACAAGGTGTTTCAAAAAAATTAAGCTGCGTCTGTCAGCAGCTGCCTCTCACACAGACACACCCTGATGGAGTAAGTGAACAGTAGAGCATTATTAAAAATGTCCCCAGTTTTTCTATATTTATGCTGCTGTATCCAAATAGCAGGTTGAAAGTTCAGCCAGTATTTAGATTACATTTTCCTCTTTCCCAAACCTCCTTCTGGATTTGTTGTAACATGACGTGACTTTGATTTAAAAGACAGACAGACCTCAGTGTGGCCCTACGCTAGATCGCAAACACTAAACACAAACACACACATACAGTCCCTGTCTGTCTGCAAGCTGTCAGAGCGGATTAACTAAATCTCACGTGCACACTCTCTTTGGCAAACACACACTGCAGCCATCCTCTTTTTTTCCAGGCCGGACAGCTGTTTGTGTATTCATGTCATCAGCCCAGGGGAAACTCATTTATTTAGTTTGCTGTGTGGTTGTAAGCCTTTGTTTGATGTCATTTTTTATATGTTGCATTTTTTTTATGAGATTTTCAGTTCACTTGGCATAACAATGTTGCATCATACTTATGCTCTCTTGCTTTCATAATCATTTGCAAAAACCATGCTGACTAAAACAAGCCTGAGTGCAAGTACACAAAGTTATGTTATGATAAAACATTTTGAAATTTTTTATTTCACATTTTGATTCAGCAATAAAGAAAATCATCTATGATCTCACCTATCCCCCATTAGGTCTGTTTATTAATACAAAGGCAACTAAACAACAATCGACCAGTAACATAAACTTTATAACAAAGCAAGAAAATAGTTTTGAATGATATCATATCCAGTGAGTCAATATGTCTAATTATAATGCCATAATAGTATATTATATTTCAATTTTTCCTGAAAAACTACTATCTACTATTACTACTATCCTTGTTTTCTATCGACAGATTATTTCACAGTTTTACTCCATAAACAAAGCAAATCTGCATTAAATTAGCTTTGACTTCGGTTTTTTGTTATTTCCAAAGAGTCAATTCACAACACATGAAATCTCAATTTTACAGAAACAAATCAACCAGATCATACAATCAAACTGATTCAACGTTTTCTATTTAATAAAAAACAGTTGATTGCATTGACTCTTCAGCAATCCCTCACACTAAGCATGCTTGTAGCGACAGTGG
>NW_015152054.1:79156-82756 GCF_000732505.1 Cyprinodon variegatus | reverse complement strand
ATTACAGACTGCAGCTTTAATCATATTCAGACAAAGAGGACTACACTGAAAAACAGGCCGAGCTCGAACATCTACAGTATGTACAAAGGTGTTGATGGCAGCAGCACAGCTGGTTTTCTATCCAGGATGGTGTTGCAGGCAAACAGGAACAGCCTAGAAAAAGCCAGATAGAGCATAGCATTAGAGATTGAACAAACACATTCTGCAAAATGTGAGATAGAGATAGAATGAAACCGAATGATAAAAAAGCGGTGCTCCAGCAGTCTAAGCCTATAGCAGCTTAGCTATAAGGATAGCTAAGGATAACCTGAGCCACTCTAGCTATATGCTTTATCAAAAAGGAAATGTGTCCTGCACATTGTAAATGTTTCTCTGCTTCCGCATCTAAATCTGACTGGTGAATCACCTCCTCAGTATGTAGCCAAGTTCTCCAGAGTCCTGCTAATAAACAGATTTATGCATAAATACAATGTCTGCAAGAGATAAAATCCCAAGAACTACTTTTTTGTTTTTAAACTGTATTTCAAAAAGCAATATATAAGCTCCGTTCACACATGCATGGACTTTAATATCGTCATTCTTAATACACAGACCTGAATGTTGCGTTGGCCAAGCTTTTTAATTCACAAGTCTTAATAATGCAATCATAGTATTTCTAGATCATTCGTTCAAGTGAGCCTTTCTAAGGGCAGGCATGGATGTTGAACAACATGACCCTACTACTCACAAAAATGTTTTTTGTCCATTATTTCTTTCCTTACAGGCATGATTAGCAACAGGAACATTCTTCTGTTTCATATGATTTTATACATCCCCATTTTTGCAAAAGTAGCCAAATAGTAAAGTTGCCAAACAGGAAGAGTAACTGGGTTGATAGGCAGGGTTACATTAGGCATGCACTTCCTCAGTAGGTTCTTCTTGTGGTACTTGTTGTTGAATAAGGGCAGATTTGACTTGATTTGAAAGGACATTCTCTGTTTTTATATGGAAACTACATTGAATTGTGCCTTAAAGGGACATACTCGTCTAGATTAATCCCAAAGGTATTTTCAGGTAAAGGTTAAGCCCATATGAAAGCCAGCCCTGTTCTTCCACACCGAACTCAATCAAAGTCTTTATGAACCTTGCTCTGTCCAAGGGTGCACAGCCATAATAACAAGAAGGGGTCATCCCCCACATTTTTGTCAAAAGTTTAAAGGATTAGTCCAAAAAGTGTTAATTTTTAAGAAATAATTTCATTGGAATTGAGGGTTACCCCAACCTCTGAAAACAACCTTCCACTAATACCTCTGCATTAATCTTTCACTTGATGGATTCCATTATGGCAGGAACCTTTTTTTGTTTTTGTTTTTTTGCGTTCTGCTCTATACCTTAGTATCTGCAGCTTCACATTTGCAGACTGGGATTTAAGGTATGGATGCAACTGCCCATCATTTTCTATGAACTTGTTCTAAATCTTAGTTCTCAATTCTTATCTGAAGATTACATGAAGGATCTGTAATCTGTCTGTAACTGATGAATTATCAGAAAGATGATGTTCTCCATAAGATCTGGCCCTGCTCTACCACTTAATGGCTGAAATGCTTTAATTCCCCTTCCTTAGTGTTGATTGTGTAATAATTAAACCTAAACTGGTGGGATCCCATGTTAGTAAGAGCAAATCATAGCTGCACAATTTTTTTAGGTAGTCAGCAAGCCAAGTTGCCCTATTAGTGATCAGAACACCTTAATCCTATTATTTAGTTTAGGCAATACTTTTGTTAATACTATTTAGGTGGTTCTAATGAAATGTGATTATAAACCGTAAGCTGAGGCTACACCAATGTAGATACAATGATTCCAACTTCCCGGCAGCGTGTGCTCAAAACTGTGATTATATAAACCGGGTTTCTGTTTGGTGTGAGCAGCTGCTGCTAACTGGCCTCACACCATCCTGCACTGTTCTTTTTCTGCCAAACAAAACACCAGAGGGGTTCCAACACTCAACTTACACACAAAAAATCATCCAACAAGGTTGCATAATCCATCTGTATTGCTCTTACACGCCTTTGCCTCCTTTCATTTTGTCCACTCACACACATATAGATAGAAACTCTTCCAGTCTAGATGTCAACTTACATTATTTCCAGTGGTTGGACTGAAGTGAATGGTCTAACAGTGCGTATGCCCATGCATGGCACCAAGAGGTCAGAAACACAATAGCATGTTTAAGTCTGAGGCGACAAAAACACTATTTGTGTTTAGACGTGGTGTAAAATAACATTGTACACCATGAAGGGTGACTTAATCGTTGATGAAACAGAAACACATTTCCTCCCAAGAATGATTCAAGCATCATTGGCTTTTTTTTTCCTTTTTTTTTTGCTTTAAGCTACATTAAAGTCACACATACAATGCATTTTATGTAATTCATATAATTTGAGTTTGATCAACACTATTCCTTATGTAAGTTCAAATGGTTTGCTGCACGTGTCACGCTGACAGAAAACCACAAGTTAGGAAGAAAAAAAGAGAATCCATTAATTTAAAAATGGAAGGTCCTCTTTGAAATAGTTTTATTTGACTGCCTACATTTATTGTAAAGAAAGGGGAAAATGTTTGATGTCATCTCAAAATTTTCCACAGGCGTGTCAGTGTTGCCAAAGGAAAGCAACGACTGCTTTCCTTTTCCGGTGGAGGGAAGAGGGCGTCCCATTCTTATTTATAACCCCTACCATTAATCAAGGCTCCCTCCACAGCTGCGAGTGTGACTTCATTGGGAGTGACACTCAGTAGTGAAGCGGTAGTACATACAGTAGGGTATGGTTTGGGATTTGGCCTCAGACTCCAAACTCAACCCAAGACTCTTTGGTGAAGCCCAAGACCAAAGAGCCAAAGAACACCAGGAAGAAAACTGTAGGGCTGCACCAGGCTGGGAAGAGCGAATCTACAACAGGCAACCAGGTTGGTGCAATAATTTCACTTTGGGAACAATAGAAGACCATTGAAAATTTCCCACCCAAGATTTCATCCTGTGGGGCCAAAAATGATTATGAGAACAGTAAGCAAAAACCCATGAACTACACGGAGGAGCCTGATAAATGACCTGCAGAAAGGTGGGAACAAAGGAACAAGGCTGCCACACTACGCCCAGAGGGAATCACATCCTGCAGCGCCTTAGTGGTTCTTTAGAGAAAATTAGGGAAAACACAATAATGTGGAGACTAGGTAAAAATCAAGAAAGGTTTAAAGAAGGTATTTGGTCAAAAAAGCTATTGCCAATTTTTGATGATGTCACAGAGCTGTGTTCAGTCCATCACCTGAAAATGGCTAATGTGGAAGAAACTGCCCTCATGGTCACATGAGTCTGCAGCCTTTGTGGAGGTTCAATGGGAAGAAAGTCATGATTGAGCAGAGGGCCAGAGGAAATCTTATTTGCAGTTTTCTATAAGATGCAATGCCATATAGTGGACAGAAAACACATTTTTGGATGATGTTGGTCTGGTTAAGTTAGACCAGCATTGAGGATATGGCTTGTATGTAGCCTGACGTAGTCCTACTCAATTCTAGTCAGAATGAGTCTGATGCTGCTCCATAGAGCTGTGATTATGGGGCGTGTTT
>NW_015152054.1:62062-77231 GCF_000732505.1 Cyprinodon variegatus | reverse complement strand
ATTTTTTAACACAAGTATCTGTACTTTTACTCAAGTACGAAAAGTGAGTACTTTTGCCATCTCTGCAAGACTCTAATATTCAGCGTGTGTTTTTTTTAGAAGGGTTAGGAATATTTCCCCCAGTTCAGTGTTCAGTCTTTATGTAATTTTATTTTAATTAGCTATCAAATTATTCCAACTAAAAACACAGTTTTAATTATTATCAATTAAAATCACAGTAAATCCAAGGCTCTGTTAGATGAACAAATGGACCAGCTTCCATCTATTAGTTGACAACTGAGATTTGACATTCTTTCTTCAGGCAGTTTTTTTCTTTTCTTTTGTTTTATCAAAAGTTGACATATACATCATCTAAATACAATGCAAGTCTCAAATTGGAACCAACAGAACAATTGGACAGGATTCCTATTCACTCTAACTATTCTGGAATTTGATCCCAGAGCGAGAGAAGATATAGAAATAATCAAATATAGGTTTTCTTTTTTATTCATTTATTTCTGTTTGGAAAAGGCATGAAACAAATCTTTACAGTTTCTTATATAGAACAATTTCTATTCCACCTTTTTTTTCAACCACATGCATTGAAAGATAAAGGCAAACAAAGATAATTACAGAAATAAGACAACTGTTAATAGAAAAGAAGTCTACCTCTTTCTGCTCAACTTTAATTTTCCCTTTTTTTCCTTTTATTTTCCTCTTCTCCTTCCTAGGGAAAAAAAGGAGAAAACAAGATACTTTATTATATATTTTAACATTTTTAGGTTCAACCTTTTCAGCAGCAAAAAAAAAACTGCAATCTGCCTCTTTATTTAGATTGCTTTGCATTTAACCGTTTATTTGGTTCAGCATTCATGAACTGAATTATTCAGGGATAAAATGGGAAAATCAAGGTTACATGGCAGAATTAAAGGTAAAATGTGTAGCTGAAATATGAAATTATTCTTAAATCCTCCTCATTTTAGAAATTCTGAGTAAGAATAACTGTGTGCATTCTCAGACCTTTAATATTATAAAAGCAATTGTTTTACCGTTTTAAAATGATGAAGACTTTTAGGAGCGCTGCAATCATTGCCACTTAGAAAGGTTAAATTTTAATTATGTATATTTTAAGAACAGTGATATTAAGCAGGCGACTGACATTTGCAACATCTGCAAACCTCTAACAAGGCAGCTACCAAACCAAATCTTATCTCTACTGTTTTGTTTTTTTTTTTTTTTTTTTTTTGCTCATTTTTTACACTTCAAGGCTTGCAGGTCAGTCAATGGTCAGGTTTTTCCTGCCTCAGTTGACCTTCAATTATTATGTACAGATGTCGGATGCTCCAGCAACTGCCTGACAACACATTCAACTTGTGGTAACACTACTGTTTATAGTGTTGTTTTCACAAACCTTTCTATCTCTCTCTGGACTCTGGGTTAAATTCCTGCTCGTTATAAGGCATTTTTATTTATGTTGTAGTTAATTATCAGCCTTTTTTTCCATTGACACAACCTTTTTAGTTATCGGTAAATCCATACATGCCAAACGTTGAACAGAGCAGCGGAGAATGGCGATATTATCAACACACTGAGCCTTTAATAAGGACAAAATCATTTTGAAATTAAAGTTTTAACTGAACATTAGAATTTAAGATTTATGGGAAAGTGCGGTCACATAAAAACTGGGTGTGGTATAAAACTACACAACTGGATATACATCCAAGTTGCTCTGGATTTTATTTTGTAAAATAGAGCTAAGTTAATTTTTTCCCTCACTAAAACTAGTAAGCGTACTAAAATATAATGTCGTTAAGGTTCAAATATATTTCCTGAGAAAATAAATGCCATCTGTGCCCCATCTTTACCGGGAAAGGTATCCTACGCTACTTCTGGGAGCTAACTTCTTCAGCCTGGATTTTAACATAAATCTAGTCTTTTTAAGTTTTATGTTTTCCTTTCGTGTTGGCATTACGGTATACCGTGCGGAACCTAAAGAAAGAAACAACTAAAATGCAGTTTAATGGAGAAAATGTAAAAAAAAAAGCATCATATTGAAATTTTAAGATTTGTTTTAACATTCTTTTGTGATTTAAGGATAGAAATAAGTACTTTTAGTATCATGATTTATTTTTTTATGGTGACCTGGATGAATATCTGCATGCACATACACAAGTGGTAACTTATGTATGGTACAGAACATGTTTCCGGTACAGATCTGATAGTGACGGCAGGTACCTGTTGGACATTAACAGCACAGTGGCAATCAGATATGGCGTTGTCATTCAGTCTCATAATTGCACTGCAATCCTGCAATATCTAAACTGCCTGCTAACTAGTTACATTTCTATAAAGTTGCACTTTTTTTATTTTGTTTTCAGAAGGAAATCTGCTGTGTTTTATGAAAGCAGCTCCTTTGCATGCCGCCCTAATTTGCTGCACCAGCCCAGCTATGACACTGATTCATAAGCCCTGTTCCCCCTTCTGCTCATTAGAGTACAGCATATATATACAGTTAATATTACAAAGGGTGGCTCGAATGTAATATTTGTTTAGCCACGGAGGAAACATTTGGAAACATAATATTACCAGAGTCCTTAATGGCCACAATTAATGAACAGTTTTAGTGAATGGGATTCTGAGCAGAGAGTTAGGAAAAGGCTTTTGTAACATCGTCAATATTATTTTAATGACCCACTTTTCTGTTATCATGCAGCCCTGTTTTAATGTCCTAAACTAACGCTTATAATCATTTTAATTTTAAAATTCTCTAAATTAGTTAATTCCTTTGCCTTATTATTGCCCAATGGTTCAAACTTAGTTCTACCTTGTTCCTTTAAAAGAATCCTGAATTTTTACATTTCCTATATCGTTCACATAACTGCTTTTGCATAGGATTTTTTCTGTAGTTTAGATAAAAGTGTTGATGTAATAAAATGTTTTATTCTTTAAATTTTAATGTATTCTTACAACATTTTTTTTTCTCCCCATGCATTTTTTCTCCCCATGCATGATTGGTTCTCTCCAGGCTTGCTCCCACAGTCCAAAAACATGACTGTTAGGTTAATTGGCTTCTCTACATTGTCCTTAGGTGTAAGTGTGTGTGTGCATGATGGATGGATGGATGGTTGGATGGATGGATTGATGTTCTTTTCAAACCCAACCTCTACAGATAAGAAAATAACCTCCTCCCACAATACGTTTTCTTTAATTTCCCTTAAGGGCGTTTTCTATCTGCATTGAAAACAGATTTTCATTCATCCTTTCCTGCTCTACCTTAAAGAAATGTGGTTATTTAACTCCAATGAGTGTATATATCAATGGGAGGCTGGTCAGAGTCCTACGTGTCAGTCATAGGCCATAATGTATGGCCCATGACTGACTGACTGCCTATGACTGTATATGATAGATTTAATCATGTTATGTTTTTTATCTCAGCAGTTCATCACCAAGAGAAATAAACTGAAGTGGATTATATAAGGGGAGCAAAGGGATAAGCTGACCCAGAGCCCATGCTGAACCCATTCACTGTGTGGCACTCATGCTCATCATACCTTAGGCTTACTAGGCACTAGGTATCGGGAGATGTAAAGGCTATGTTAAATATCCTCTGGCAAGTGGCTTGGTTTTTTAATATTTACTTATTAGGGTAAAAAAAAAATAAGTGAGAAAGTTTGAAATAAGGCTACAGTCCTTATTTTACAAGTAGAGCCTTAAGTTGGAGTTCTGTTCTACTCTTTGGATAATTAGGACAGGGGTGGAGTTACCATTGGGCAAAAAGAGGGTGATTCCCTAGGGCCCCGTGTTCCTGAGGGCCCCCATAAAATTCTTCATAAATGTATTGTTCATACAGTTATAACTTATTGGTGCACATTAATTATGATTTTCAAATTAAAATCATTTCACTAAAAAGCCCCTATAAAGCATGTCTTCAGTCCCTATGACATTAGATCAGTTCAGCTCACCAATTAAAACTGTCAAAAGGGAGATTTTGTTCCCCCATATATTAATAAGTAGGGCTTTTAATTTTAATTTTGAATCACCCTTTTAATTGTTTTTAATTGTTTTCTTTCCCTTTTGCTTATAATGTTTTATGTAAAGCACTTTGAATTGTTCTGTACATGAAATGTGCTCTACAAATAAACTTGCCTTGCCTTTTTCTACATCCCATTGGAGACAGAAAAGCTTATGGCTCCTTTTGAAGTAAACTTCTAATTGTTTTGGCTACAGAGGAGGTGAAATCCTTTATTTAGGCATTTTTTGTGTTTTGTTTTTTTGTTTTTGCTATGGAAACGACAGGCATTGGCAGTTCTTTCTTATTGGTTCTTAAAGGAAAATTCTGGTTTTTAACACTTTTAGCCCATTTTCTGTAGTGTCCAGGATGAAATCGAATGATCGACACCAAAATTTTGACAATTGGTCCTGTCTCTGCTTTTTGGCTCATGCAGAATCCCCCCCTGGCTGCTTCAGAATGGCTTGCATAGTGCATGTCAGATAATGTCATTAAAACAACCTTAAACGTTCTTTTTTTAAAATATGCTACTCACCGGGTCGTCAGCGCTGTTCAATGACGTTCAAAAACAAGTTTCGTAAAGAAAAAACTTTCCTGTAGTGTTTTATTTAGCATTTTGTAAATCCCATTGAGTTCTGTTGGAATAGTCAATATTCCGCTGCCACCGGAAACAGAAATGGGGCCTGTTTACGCTTAGTTGTAGTTTTTTCGCAAGGCCCAAGTGTTTCTGCTTCACTCTGTGTACTCCGACGTCGAGGTGCTAACGTCTCTGTAAACACTTTAAAAAACTCTGAAAATGGAATACGAAAGGTGGATTCTTGAGGAGGACATATTGGACTTTGAGTTTGACGGTAGAGGATACCGTTTTGAACTAGTGGTCTGGAGTGTGCAACGCTTCAGATTCGAACGGGAAGCGGAAGTTTATAAGCGGTTGTGATGTATCGGAAAAAATAGTTCTGGGATTTACAAAATGCTAAATAAAACAAGACAGGAACGATTTTTCTTCACGAAACTTTTTTTGGAACGTCATTGAACAGCGCTGATGACCCGGTGAGTAGCATATTTTTAAAAAAGAACATTTGAGGTTGTTTTAAGGACATTATCGGACATGCACAATGGAAGCCATTCTGAAGCAGCCAGGGGGGGATTCTGCATGAGCCAAATAGCAGAGACAGGACCAATCGTCAAAATTTTGGTGTCGATCATTCGATTTCATCCTGGACACTACAGAAAATGGGCTAAAAGTGTTAAAAACCGGAATTTTCCTTTAAGTTTGTGAAAATGAATTTCTTTATTGCAAAATTTGCTGAGATGAAAACTCACAAATAAGAAAAAAAGGGAGAAAGTACAGAGACAAAAAGGGACAGAAGATAACATCGAGAGGAAGTAAAAGAGAAAAAGGGGACAACAAAAAAAAGATTATGAGAAATTGGGTCAGAAGAATAAAATGCAGAAAAGGGGGAGAATTACAAAGACTGAGAAAAAAGAAGAAAATAGGGTAATGCATGAGTCCATCCGTCACGCTTATCCCTTGCAGGGTTGCAAGCAGTGCTGGTGCCTATCTCCAGCTGTCTACGGGTGAGAGACAGGGTCCACCCTGGACAGGTCGCCAGTCCATTGCAGGGCAACACAGAGACAAGCAACCATTCATGCACTCCTAAGGGGAATTTAGAGAAGACAATTAACCTAACAGCCATGTTTTTTGGACTGTGGGAGGAAGCTGGAGTACCTGGAGAGAACCCACGCATGCTCAGGGAGAACATGCAAACTCCATGCGGAAAGACCCTGGGCTAGGAATGGAACCCAGAACCTTCTTGCTGCAAGGCAGCAGTGCTACCGGCTGCATCACTGAGCAGCCCTGTCATGCATATCTGTACAACTGATTTTGTTTTGCGTTATCCTCTCACTTCAGGGGGCCCCATGTCTGCCTTCTCCATTGACCCAAAATTTCTCTTATCTCTGCCTCTCGATGTAGAACACCTAAGACCAGGCATGTCCAGAGTCAGTTCCTGAAGGCCGCTGCCCTGCAGGTTTTAGAGGTTTCCCTTCTTCAGCACAGCTGATTTTCACTGATACCTGACTAACAGGCTACTATTTAACTGCAATCACCTGAATCTGCTGTGCTGAAGCTCAAACATTGAAAACCTGTAGGCCAGCAGCCCTAGAAGACCAACTTTGGACCTGTCTGACCTAAGACCAAAGCATCAAGTTGGATAACTAGAGGTAAGTATCAACGGATACCTTTAAAGTGGAGGAAGAGACCCTGGAGGAGCGTTTGAAGTGGATGGGTTACTAAACTGTAACCTGAACAGTACAGGCTGGTTCTGTATATTCACGTCTCCGTTTCAACTGTCTATAATTAATTCAGGAGTTCTCAGAAGAGTGACCAGGAAGCAGCGATCGAACACAGGAATGCAGGACAGGCAAGAGCGCAAGAGAGAGAGCATGTATTACACAAACACGGCAGAAACACGCACCTGTACACGTCAAGCCCTGCAGCCATGAGGCATGCAAATGATCCTTTCTCTGAAAAAGGTTTAAAGGCAAACCACACAATGAGGAGATGATCAGTGAGCAGCGAGCTGCTTCCTCACCCACAGACCTGTTGGTCTGGCAAAATATAAAGACAGCTAAAAATAAAAATATTTCTATTCTCAGACTTTTCTCTCCTTTGCATTAGCTAAAGCTTATATCCTTCATTTTTGTCCTTGCATATTCCCTTGTGTCATTCTTTTCCTCTTTCCTTCCCTCACATACATGTCCTTTTCTCTCTCCTTGTATCGATCTTTATTTGCTTCATCTTTCTTGTCTTCCTCTACTTTCCTTCCTCATGTCCTTTACTTTCCCCCGTCTCCTTGCCCTTCCACATCCTTTTCCGTGTCCTTCCTCTTCCTTCGTATCTTTCTTCCTAAATGCAATGCTGATTCCAGTTTCCCTTTTGCATTTTTGCAAATTAGAGTTTTAGAAATAATATTTGTGTGAAAATGTTAGAAAGTTCATCCTGGAAATGGGTGGAATTGTTGTGCAAAGTGTTTGGATCGGTGCGGCGAATAAAACGAGACACAAACCCAGATGTTTCTGTTTATTTCAACTCTATAACGGCTGAATAGTCATATACTTTTTTCCACAGTGGTGTTTGCTTTTTTCTTTAGAGATACTGAACATATCTAGAGAATAGTGTGAAGACTCCCTGATAAAGTCACATAAATTAGCTACACACAGATCATTTTGGTAACTCTACAGGAACAGGATCATATTCTTTTTTTTCTACCTTGGTGTCAGAAAGTTAACATTGCTCACATTTACAGTTGGACAGTCAGACATGTAAGCTTGACAACACGAACATCCCGACATACAGAGTAGAATAGTTTTTTATTCATGACTTTTTACTAAAAGAAGACCTTAAAGTGATGAATCACTTCTGCTAAGATGCTTGTTGTTTGTGCAGGTCTCAGAGGAGCCAGCTCGGCCAGAAAGCACAGCGAATTCTGCTCTGCAGCAACTATTTTCAGGGTAAAGGAAAAAAAGGCGAACCGAAGCTTGAAATAGTTCGCCTTAATGTCACGGCGTTCAGACCTGCAGCGGCTGCAGGATTACTAAATGGGTCTGCCCCAAAAAAACTGCAATAGAACCTTGCTTCTGTAAAAAACAGCATGAATCGCATTTATCTGCACTAAACTAATGCAAAAAAGGATGCAATACGTTTATGACACAGTGGGTACTTAGAGTGGAGACCTGCTGATTTCCATGATTCTTTGAGCCTTAATATAAAACAGGCTTTGCTTCTTGCGCCACATTGATTATGGTTAAGTAAGAAGCTTTACATGGAAACAAAGTCTTTTAATGCAGCCAAACTGGCGTTACAACAATAATCCAAACTGATTTAAAGGAGCTATGCACCTATTTCACTCACAGTGTTCAACTTCCCTATTGGGAAAACTAATACCAGTCCTGGAACAAAACAGATCCGTTTTCTCTCTCCATTAGATCAGCCTGATGATGTCATCGGAGGGGTCTGATGTTTATCCAACAAGCTGTGACTGTCAGATTTAAAAGGTTAGGCTCTGATTGGAGGTTTTATCTAACAGAATTGATGGGGATGTTGGATCCTCTGCTTTAGGGGTTAAGTGTGGGATTCCCTCTTCAATGGCTCCAGATTTGTTTATTGAAGGTTTTTCATTGCAACTTTTTACAGCAAAAAGGCTGGACTAAACTCAAACCCATAAAGTGGAAATCATAAAATTTTATGATTTCATTTTGAAATCAATTTTTGCCTTGTAAGAAACCAACTTAGAGACGGACAAATAAAACAATGAGGGTAACATTTTTAAATGTCATAATTGATGATAGTAACGGTAATTAAGAATGGATGTAATTTATGTTAAAGGTACATCATCACATTATTTGACATGTTTTACATGTATATGCCAGTAACTCTCCCTGCTTGCATACAATGGTTTAATGATTACGGCATCTGCTGTAGTAACTTTTGTCTGTAAATAAAGCCTTTCTGTGCATGTTTACCATAACGACGTGGGATCAGGATTATGTCAAATGCTGAAGCAATGGAGGTGAGCGAGTGTGGAACTCCCAGCATTGGTGTGGAAAAACAAAAGTCCAGATCAAGTGTGAAAAGGTGCAAGATGTTTGATTCTAAGAGGTTAACCATCATCTGATCTGTTCGTTTTTATTATAGCACAATCAGCTGGGAGGGATTTATTCAGTAGCTGCATGGATGGCCACCAACTGGCTTTCTGCTAGATTAGCTGTGCTACCTTTAGATGGCGCCACGTCTGTTTATGTCAGCTCATCGCACCTGGTGCTGGAGCTTCATTTAGGCTCAAAAAAGACGATCTTAATCGGAGGTCTTCAATAGGGGGTCCACGGAGTTGTGAAAGTCTTGGTTGATTACTTTTTTTTATATTCCCCCTGCAAATTTTTTTCCACTAATTGAAATGTCTTTAAATCCACATTAACATGAATTCAGACTGTAGTAAACAGATAAATGGAGGCAGAAGATGTCTTTCAGTCATCAATGCTCACATTCAGCGACACACAGGAGCTCTTTCAAGCTGGGCACCGTTTCATTCACAACACCTGTCCCATCAACCAGGAATCAGAATCAGGAATACTTTAATAATCCCAGGGTGAAATTACTTTCGTTACATTACTCCATCTGTAATAGAGTGACTATAGGACCAGTTGATAGAACACTATTTCATACAATATATATAATTTTGGGTTTCCCGCTCCATCTCGCCATCAGTTTTGGGGTCCCTGGCCTGGAAAACTTTGAAGACTCCTGATCTAAATACTATCAGGAAGGATTCTCAGAAATAATAGCCGTATTCTATCATAATCAGCTGGATTTTTGTCTTTTCGGTTATGACATATAATGTGACTCTGTACCTTTAAGACTGTTGCTTCTCTATAACTTTTGCATTTTCCATTTTTTTCTGTCGATCATGGATAAATGCTCTAATCAGGCTTTTATCTGTCCTGGTTCCTTTTTTCTCTGTCCTGTTAATACTGACCAATAAAAAAAAAAAAATCCCCGACATGTTGGAGGAACAAATTAAAAAAGTTAGAATCCTATGGAAAAGTAACAAGATGCTCCACATTTCAGCATCAGATCATCATTTCTAACCTTCCTGTTCTCCAATGATGTTTATTAAGGTACAAACTGATTGACGCTTTAATTGAGCTTCGCATGCATTTAATGAGTAGAGAAAATTGTTGGATTTGTTGATGTATTTGCCAGGAAATAAGAAAATAAGTTTTATTTCTACAGCAATATTTACATCTGTGATGCTCTTTGTATTTAATTTATAGGTTTTAAATTAAAGTTATGGTGTTGAATTTTCTAACACTGTTAATCATCCCTTAGAACGTAATTAAATATATATATATATAATATTGTGTTAGAAGGTTAAATCCATATCACCCATTTTTTATTTGACCTTTGGGGCAAAATTAAAACAGCAAAACTTTATCATTAAGGTTAAATAAAAGCAGACATGATTAAATGTTATAGAAATTAATGCAGCTGTCAGGGTTCATTGAGATTCTGTTATGACATATTTCAACTTTTACAGTAAGAGGGGCAAGACATAAAAAAAGGTTTATGATCAGTCATGAGCTGGTATCAAACAATATTAATATTTTAAAACATGTTTTAGAAAACACTGAATCTGGTTTATAGAAAGTGACAGAAAGACTGCAGCTTTGGCAGCATAAATTAGTGTCATCCTCACTTTAACTACCTGCTGCTGCAGGTTACCGGTCAGCTGGATGAAAAAAAAGGCTCTTTGCTCTTTCAATGTTAGAAAAGAAAAAGCTTTTGTTTATTTGCCTGATTTATTAATGCTTATTTTCGTTTAAATAGAGAACTGTGTAACATTTGTTGTCATTTTGATCATATAAATGCAGGAAAAGAAACATCGACTCCCAGAATTGGACCAGAATCATTGTCTGCACACATCAGGGATGGTTAGATCGATTTTAAAACAAGCAGTCAAGTAAAGAACTGAAAGTTAAATCCTGTAAAACTGATTTGACAACAGTTTTAGGCCACAGAAAGGAGATTTCCTGACTAATTAAATAACTTTCTCATGTTTTCAGTCTTTCTCTATGATAACAGGGAGGCAGAATTTATTTTTATTTTTTAAACTAAATGCTTTACAGTCAAAGCAGGATCACGGATGCAATGAAAATGATTCATTCTGACAGCAGCTGAATTAACTTTGCTTTTTTGTTTTAAATGAGATGCAAACAGAATCTCAAACGGGCCGATCTGTGTCAAAGGAAATAAAAAAGACTTCAAACCATCCGTCAGTTTTACTTAAACAGAAATGTTAACAGCAGTTTATTTTTCTAATTTAATCTAACAAGAAAGTTTTTTTTTAAACAGTTAAACCTTCAGGATAAAAAACAATATGTGATGATTCTTCATAATGATTTTTGAATTTGTGTTGTTTGTTTTCCAACATTCTGACTGTTGAAGTGATTCTGACCCTCGGATAGAAGCTGATATTCGTCACCATTACAGATCCAACCAGAACACTTATCCTGCTGCTTTTGCTCCTTAAACCAGCCAACAAACACAAGCTGACCAGGATTATCTCAGCACCTCTGTGTTTTGTTATTACACGTGTCCAGGCTGCTTCTTCTAATAAATGATGCTCCTTTGACTCCCCTGTTGGAGGTCAGAGGTCAGCCTCTAATACACATGCTTTCCTAAGCTTGCTCTGTCTGCTGGGACTATAGAGAGATTATTGCTGCAGAATTGCTGTGTCACAGAGGTGCAATTTTGGATTTCAGGAAGCAAACATTGATTTTTTTTTTCTCTGCCCCTGAGTTTGTGGCATGAAGTTGCATAAAAGCCTTAGAAGCTCAGACTAAAGCAGGTCTACACCAGTGATTCACACACAGGAGGGTTGTCAGAGTCCTGGCTGTGCATGGAGCTCAGACCTGTGTCCGAGTCCTCATCGTTGATGCTGCAGGCTTTGGACAAACCTCTGGCCTGCTCCACCCAGCCTATGCTGTGTTCTCCTAAACCCGGGTCAGTTTCCCCACTGCCAGCAGCCGGCTCTTCCTTCCCATCATCCGTCAGCTGGCTCTCCGCCTGCTCCAGCTCCATGCTTTCAACTTTGGCAAGTAGGTCCAGCAGTTCGCTCTCTTTGGTTTCCCAGAGTGCCAGACTCAGGTCCAAATCCCCCCTGATCGCGTCCAGGTCCGTCTTTAGTCTCAAGCCTATGTACAGACTGGTGTCTAGTTGGGTTTTTATTCTCTCCTCCTCCAGCAGGAGCTCGTTCTCCGACAGGCTCTCCACATCTGGCTCCACAGCTGGCGCCTCACAGAGGCTCATCTCCTCCGCTGTGCTGTCGGTGTCCTGCGCCGCAGCCTCCGCGCCGTTTTCCCGCCGCCGCCTCATCCATCGCCGGTTCAGCTCCTCCTGGATCTCCCCGGTGATGCTCTCCAGCAGCGCCTCCCGCTCCGTCACCTCCTCCTGCAGCCGCAGCACCTCCTCGCAGCGGCGCGCGTACTCCTCGAACTGCGCCAGCGCCTCCGCGGCGCAGCGCGCGTCCTGGCGCACCGCTTTGCGCTTCCCGTCCGCGGCGGGAGCGGAGGTCTCGGCGGAGGAGTCCGTCAGGTATGTGTCCTGCACATAGTTCGCTCCGTGTCTCTTGATGCGGTCAAAGTGCACCTTGGCCTCGTATCGCTCGATCTCTCGGTCCAGCTCCTGGATTCTGTGGACCTGCTGCCGGATGGTGTGATCCTGTGAGATCACCAGGTGGACCAGCGTCTCCATCTTCTCCACTGAGTTCTTCCCCTTAGGCAACGTCTGCTCCTTCTTTCTGTTCATTTTATCCAGCTTCCTGAAGGCCTTCCGGACGATCCTCCTCTGCCTCTCCTGGGACATGTTGGCCGCAGCGGCCGCGGCCACCCAGCAGCTCCTGGCGGGGCCCCTGAGCAGCCCGGCCGGGGCGCCGCTCTCCCGGCTCTGGACCACCTTCGCCTCGGCGCTGCGGGGTCCGTTGTTGGGCAGCGAAGCTTCGCTCTTCACCAGGACGAAGCGGACGTTCTCCTGCTCGTCCCCCCAGGCGCTCCACAGCCGCAGGATCTTGGTCTTGTTGGGTAACATCCTCTCGAAGCCTCTCCACTTCTCCACCACGCAGTAGGACTGCGGGGATCCGGACAGCATCGCGGCTGCTGCGCCCTGCTGCAGGTTCTGGTCGTCCAGCAGAACCCGCACCACATCAGCGCAGGTGGTGCGCTTCGTCAGTCCGGAGACCAGCTTCTCTTCTCGGCAGACCCACACCGAGATCTTCCCCTCCTCTGGCTCCATCTCCGAACTAAAGTTTCCCTCCTTTCAGTGAAACTAAACTTTTTGGTTTTTCTATGGATTTTCCTTCGATGAGTCTTTCTTAAAGGTCCAATCATTGAGAAAAACTGCAGCTTTTCTCCAAAATCACATCCTGACTCGGTCCCGCAACCTGCCGGGTCCCCGTTCCTCTCCCCGGAGGAGAACAGCGTGCGTGCGTCCTGACAGGAAGCTCTGATGTGCGGGACAGACGGAGAAACTGGAGGCTGCTGGAGCTGCGGGGACACGCCCCCATCCCTCCTCCCTCCAGAATCCGGGGGAAAAAGCCCAATATTGATGAAATAAATTAATGAAATAAATGAATAAAGACAAAAGAACAACTAAGGAACCTCTGTAGTATGGAGAATCAGCTGTACCATATTTAAAAATAAATACATAAATGCTCAATAAATAAATAAGCATGCAGTAAAATGCTCACCAGCCAATGGGCAGTAGATGACCCTCTAAGAAACAGCCCTTCCTCATTTGCATAATGAGAAAGAAATGCATACAGAAATGAAATAAATAGGGTAAAACAATACAAAGGAAGAATAAAACAGACCAAAATATTATATCATGCACATAAATAAATACTTTAAAAAAACAAGTAATTACTAAATAAAGTTGAAGATTAAAACGGACAATAAATAAATAAGGTAAGTAAGGTTGTAAAGGCGAATAAATGAAGAAGCTGTCAGGGTTTGGGTGAGGTTTTGGGGACCCAAATGCAGAGGCAGGGAGGCAGATGAGTTCTTTTAGTTTTAATGGAGTGTTCACAGGTAAATATAACTTAACAATGCAAGACAGACCACAACCATGGAGACATCAGGGAGGACATGCACTAGGAGCCGGGGAAAGATGAGGAACCAGCACTGAGGAGCTACACAGGGGGGGTATGTATGGAAGACTGAACAAAGACAGGACTAATGGGAGGTTTTAATTTGTTCAGATTCAAGTAGTGCATTAATAAGTATTCTAGAGTTTAATTCAGAGTCAAGTCAAGATATTATATTGGATATTCTTCACTCAATTTTTAGGATTAAAAATGGTGGTTCTGTTGTTAAATTAGTCTGGATTCCTGCTCACATTGGTGTTATCGGTAATGAGTTAGCTGACAGTTTTGCTAAGAGTGCTGTTAAAAAGGATGTTGATTTAAACATTAACATTAGTAAAAATGAGTTAAAGAATATTATAAAAATGTATTTCAAGAAGAAATGGCAAGAACAGTGGGATAAAGGAGGGAATGCTAGATTTTATTATAGTATTCAAAAAAAGGTTGGAGAATTAAGAAAATGTAATAGAATTAAAAAAGAAGAAGATATTATATCTAGAGTAAGATTCGGACATACAGGATTGAATAGTACTCTTAAAATAATGAATAAGCATAATACAGGGTGATGTATTTGTGGGAAATTAGAAACTGTCCAACATATTTTTTGACAGAAGCTAATTAAAAGAGATGTATACATTTATGTCTCCCTGTATAATTTAATTTCTACCTACATTTATTTGCTTATTGTATTTTTTTGGGGGGGAATTAATTGTATGCTTACTTATTTATTGAGCATGTATTTATTTCTGTATTTATTTTTAAATATTGTACAGCTGGTCCTCCATACTGTAGTTGTGCAATAATAATAAATGACTATTACTAAAAAAATTTTACATTGAATTAATTTCAGAAATATTCCCAAAAGGAGCTGAAATGTTGCAGTAACACATTTCTTGTGTTGATGCTGTAGGCAGAAAGGATATCCTGTAGCAGCCTGTCTTGCAGTGGATCTGCAGAAGCCTCTGACTGAAGACACTTTGTTGTTGTTTAAAAATCTTCTGAAGAGGATGCTCACTGCTGCCAATAATCTTCATTCATGACGGATTCTTCTGTGATTATTCTAGATTATTTCCTAGACAAAGTCGGCCTTCTCTATCAGCTTGTTTAGCTTTTATAGGTCATTTGCTCTGATGCTGTTATCCCAGCAGATGATGGCAGAAGAGATCCCACTCTCCACAACAGACCTATAGGTCAGACGGAGCTCAGGCTTTGCCAGATCCTGGTAGCTCCATGATAGAAACGAGAAGTACTTCTTTTCTGTGCTATATTTATCAGATTGAAGCGAAGAGTTAAAAGAGTGAAAAAAGAATTCTTGTAATCTACTGAAAAATATTATACATTAAAATGATTGGATATTACTTTTTATTACACCCACTATCTGTCATTAACTTGCCTTGCCTGTTTCCTGGACGGGGCTGCCTGTGGAGCTGGTTTAGAGTTGTCTTTTCTATCTCTGCTTCCGTCTCCTTGAACCCCAGTGGGCCTC
>NW_015152054.1:57468-59381 GCF_000732505.1 Cyprinodon variegatus | reverse complement strand
TTGTTCAGCATGGGGGTGAGTAGAAAATGAAGGCTAATCATGTTTTGGGTGTACTATTCCTTTAAGATGACATGTGTTGTGAATTAGAGCTATATACATAAACTGAATTAAACTGAAATTCACCGAAACTCTTTGAATATCACAAATGTGGGCGAGTGTGAAGCAGAAAATTAAGGTATCTTCTTCGGCTGAAATAAAGTTGTTCTAAGTCATTTTGATTATCAACTGAATGATCAAGGAGGAATTTTTGAGATCCAACTGCTGACTGAACAGGTTTCAATGTATAAAGATGTATCTGTTATCGTTCTTTTCTTGTACTCAATGAATTGTTGCGTAGCCTAACTGAAATTTATTCTTTAGGTTTTTTCAGACTTAAGATCAAAAAAATCATGTGACCACAGTATTGTTTTTGTAAAATAATTTGATATGCAATTTTAAGATTTTAAGATTTTACTTTTACTTACTGCTAGCAGTAAGTAAAATGTTAAATTCAAATTTTGTGAAATTTATCCATTTCAGCCTATTGCCAGTGGTGGTTCCAGACCAGAAATGTGATCATATATTAATATGAAAGAAACCAAAGGGCGACAATCAATGATGTTGATGGTATGGACTGGGCGCAGTTCCACAGGGACAGTGGCCCCTGTGGTCCACCGTCTAGAACAGCCCATTTCCTTAGGTGCAGCTCTGAGGGTGATTTACATTGTTTGGGGTAATTATCTGCTTATATTTTCAAAAGAATATTTTGAAGTTTAAAAAATCTGTTTATCAGCCTCATATACTTTAGTAATTAAAAAGTAAGGGGTTATTTTTTAATTTCAAAAAGTTTTGTCAGTGTGAGGAATCTCTGATGTCAGCTCATCCCTGCAGAATTCTACAATAATATCTAAAACTATAATCTGCCGTTGAGGATCAGAATCGGTTCTGACTCTGGTGTCTGTGTTTATTATCTCTAACATGTTTGTATTCAGCAGCCTCTGCTCAGGGTGGCTTTCTTGGTAAATGAACTACTTAGAAAACCACCTGGGATTGTGAACACACACGCAGCGCCGTGAGGACGCATCCACTTAATCAGACACAAGCGTTACTGTGAGAAGCTTGAATGTAGCAGGCATGCATTACAAACAGACGTGTGGATTAAGAGGATTGCCAGAGCTACGTCTGGGATATGATGGAGAGAGGAAGAGGGTGAGTGCAGAAGGTTTTTTCTTTTTCCTGCGTTTGATCTCATTTCCTGTGAGGTCACACTAAGTCTGACCTGTGCATCTATTATTAGCTGTCAGGTTTGGAGTCTGTAATGTCAACAGAATAAATGAGGTTACCAAAGCAGACTCCCAATAAAGCTGTTAATGCTCAGCCAATGAAAAGTGTTCCTTGATTCTTATTTTTTTTAATTATTTAAAAAAAAAGTTGACATTTACAAAGTCATTCAAGACTTATGAAAACCTACTTCCACTTAGCTGGATTAAAAACTTCTGGTATTTTCTGAAATACAATCATATTGTAACTGTGTAATTATCTTAGTTCTTCATGGATAAAAGTGAAGCTTTTCTTTCTTAGACTATAGCCCCCTCTGGTGTAAAGAATTAGACATTGCATGTCTGAAGGTACAGAGAACAGTGGTTACGGGTTCAAGATTGAGTACTGATTGATTCCTCTAGAGCAGAGGTCTTCAACAGGGGGTCCGTGACCCCTAGGGGGTCCATGGAGGTACTGCATGGGGGTCGCGAAAGTTTGTTTGATAAGACTTTTTTTTACATTCAACCCTGCAATTTTTTACTCTAATTGAAATGTTTTTAAGGCCCCGTCCACATGAAGTCAAAACGAACACGAAACGCTGATATTTTCCAAAACGTTTGCCGTAAAGACGGAGACGTAAAATAAATGTGAGCGTCCACACGAATGCATGAAAA
>NW_015152054.1:24260-56145 GCF_000732505.1 Cyprinodon variegatus | reverse complement strand
ACAATATATATATAGTTAGGGGGTCCCCGCTCCATCTTGCCTTCAGTTTGGGGGTCATTGGCCTGGAAAACGTTGAAGACCCCTGCTCTAGAGGCCAACACTTAGTAGGAATCAGGATCAGAAGAACATTTCCGTGGAGGAAAGAAATGCCATAATTTCTAAATGTAATTGCTGATATATCTCTTCTTCCCAGCTGTTACTATCAGTTTATTTAATGGCTTTCCAAACATTTCAGTTTTTGACCCCAAAAATAACAATGTCGCAGATTGGCAACTCACAAAAATGCACCAAATTACTTCACTGTATATTTTCTTTATAAATATAAAATTAAGGAATTGTTTTTGTTTTGTTTTTTTTCTAAATCACATTTATTGATGTTATTATTTATGGAGCCCAGGCGGAAGGTCAGCTGAAGAAACTGATTGCTTTCCTACATCCACCTGCGATACAGCCAATCAGCTTTGAACCACACCTCCACGAAAGCCAATCGGCATCCAAAGTTCATCTTAAAAGGCCTCCGATCCAAACTTATCTGCTCCTGTGCGCAGGCGGTGGTTGCGCTGTGTGACATCATTCAGATGACTCCTTTTCAACCCACCTCCAGCCTCCCCTCCACCATCGTAGCTAAAGCTTCATCAGAGTGTCGTTCTTCCTGGACTCTTACTACGTTCCCTGTCTCATCTCAACCGGTCAGGCAGAAGACCGCCATGTTGAGCCTGGTTCTGCCAGAGGTTTCTTTCCAAAGGTGAGTTTTTTCTTCCCACTGTCACTTCATGCTTGCTTATCATGGACAGGTTCTCTCAACCTGTGTTATCCAAACTTGACATATATGGGAGAATTTTCCTGCCATAATGCAAGAGCACATGATTTCAATTTGAGAAAAGAATTTCATCTTCTTGCTCTCAAAACTTATAATGCTCACACTCCAAACATGCGCTCTCTCTCAGATATTTTCTCTTCTCTCTCAAATCTTTGTTTCTTCTCTCAGATTTAATGCTTCTTGCACAGATATTTTCTCCTCTCGCTTGCCTCCTTCTCTTCGTGCACAAACCGCGCTCTGCTCGAGTCTCAGATACGCTCGCAAACCTTTAGGCTCTGCTTGCGGATTTTTTTTGCTCTCTCTCTGATAGCAGTTGGATCGTCACCTAGCAACCTTTCCAGCAAATAGAACGACAGCCTCAGAAAGGGCTTGTCTAACTCTAGNTCTCTATATAAACAAATATATATTATTTAGACACAAGATACGATTTAAGGGGAACTTATTTTAAATAGTTGTACAAGACAATACTGTATGTTCAAAAAGCTATCATCTATAGAGTCATACAACACAGAGAGAACCAACCAAACGCATAGTTTCGGTGAATCTGTCAGAAACTGTCATGGCAACTTCAATTTATTCCTTAAAATAAAATTTCACACATAAGAAATTTGATCTTTGTATTTAGATTTTTATGCAGACATTATGTTTAAAAGTACAAAATGTTGGGTGATCTGAAATGTCGTTCTAAAATCAAATAAATTGCTTTCTTCAAATTTTGTATGGTTTTACATGATTCGGTTAGTCAAGGCAAAGCAAGTGGCATAGTTCATGTTTGTATTTTTAACATTTTGCATTTTAATGTTGCCCCAGCATTACACAGACTTTCAGATTTTATTTAACGTGAATTATAGTGTGTTTGGGATTTCATTTTTTGCCGCCACATTATTAAAGGGCAGTTAAATAAACATGAGTAAAAAGAGTGACTACCAAAACATTTACAAAATGTAGACGTTAAAACTTTGTGCATTGATTTCTGCTATGTTTTATAAATGCTGTAGGATTCACCAATAAAAAGTCTTCTTGTCATGATTTTGGCACTGATGACTAGCTTGGTTGTTCATTCCATTCACCTGTCTAGCTCCACCCAGTTTCTCATCACCGTTCATCTGTGTCACCTGCTCTAGTCTCTATTTGACCTGCCTGCTCCCAGTCATCAGTGACACTGAACATATTACCTCATAAATCATTACCATATAAACTTGATTTTTAGTTGAACACATTGTTAATGCTGTATTGATCCTCTTGATTAGATGTAAAGTTATTAATACTATATAACTTTTTGGCAACATGCTCAACTGCTTTCAGTTTAATTTCTTTCCTTTATGCTTTTTTTTCATATAATTGGATGTACAAGAGCTACAAACCTGAATATAACTAATACGGATAAAGCAGTGAAAAATCTGTAATTAGAGACGGATCGGTAATGTGTGTCAGTCTTTTTCTTAAAATGTTTTAGTTAAATAATAAGACATGAAAATATCAAGCAGAGAATTTAACATGGTCAGAAAGCTAACACGTGAAGCTGTAGAATAAGATGTTTTACAAACTTTAGAACAATCCGTTGTGCTCACAGTGTGCTGTCTCAAGGCTGTCAGTAGTATCTGTGCTTCTCACCGGACCTACTCACACAAAGGAGCATTGTGACACTGTGCCTCGATATTTATGAAGCAGCACTCCAGCACACGCCTCCCTCTCTGTGAGATCCCTCCTCTCTGCCCACCTTTCTCATAAATATTACAGGCATCTTCTTCAATATTCATAAGTTGGTATCGGTGTGGTCATGTGTGCTGAGACTGAGAGGGGTAAAGAGGGGGGAGTGTCTCAGTGAATGGGAGTCACAACTCTGGTGTGTGATCGTCTGAGTGTGAGGGTAAAACAGAGAGAGAGCAGGCGCCTGTTTCTACTTGTGCCGTCCGCTGAGGCTGCTGTGAGGCTTGCCACATCTGAACCCCTCTCTTGTTAGACTCAGCTGGAGCTTTCCGCCGCTCTGAGCAGCCGTTGGCTCTGAGTGCACGATTCTGTGAATGGGATGGCACGAAGAGATGCTTGCTGAGGAGTGACTGATGAGAACCAGCGCTCCAACGTGGATGGTGACCCCCCTGTGTCTGTGCCACCACTACTCGGGGAGATTTAGGCGCCTGGCGTTTCCACGACGACTATAATGGGCTGCAATCTGTGCACTTTACAGAAGAGAGAGGAACACTACAAGCTGCTGTATGAAATTGCACAGGTGAGTACTGGCATGGCAGACTGTGGCACTGAATCGCAATGTAGGTTTATGTAATTCTTTATGTATGCAGAGAGCAACACTACTCCGGAGGCTTGGTGGAAGTACATCAGGTCCAAGATGTAGGTAAAGGTAGAGAAGATGGATTAGTGCAGAAAATGAAATTGATGTAGAAAAATGGAGCACTGGCACTTACCCAACAGCAGAATGTGTTTGAGTAATGAGTAGTTGCTTAGAGAGCAGCTCGTGTGCAGCCCATTCATCCTGCCAGATGAGCTATGCTGAGAGAGCAACTTTTTATGTAATAGTCTCACCTGCTGTTTAAATGTTTGTATCCATTTCTTTGTAAGTCAAATTTCAGGGTCAATGAAAATATTTTGTTTTTTAAAAAGATATTTATTTTTGCCTCTCTTTAAGGATCCAAATTGATTTTGTTCTTGGTTTCTTAGAAAGCACCTAATGTTAATGTTCTGCATCCCAGTTTATACAATCAAGTATATATTCATGCAGATCTTAAAGCGTTGGAAAACCAACCTATTCTGTTAAATTCAATTCAATAAGATTTCAAATTATTTGAGTTTGTGATTCAAGTTTCTTCAAGAACTCCTGGCAGATGGCTGTGCCTGTGGGCAGGGAGAATCTCATGCAGCTTCTTACTTTGCAACCAATCTGGAGAAGGCTTTCATTGAAATCCTTTATTGTACCGAGGAGGGTCAGGGGTATCCATTTTGGTTTTCATTTTATAAAGCATCCTTATTTGAAAAATGCTTTTAAGACTTCCAATTCTCAGAGCAGAGGCTGCCTATCAGCTTGTCCAGTTTTTTTTAAGTCACAGACTCTGTAAGATTTTAATCCAAATACTAAAGGACTTTTACTCGAGAAGCAGTACAGTCTGCCGTGTCCCTTCAGCTTCACTGCTCTGTAACCTTTTGTCCAGATGAACACTGAGGTATTAATGCTCCTCCACCACTTCCTTTCCCCTTTATGGTCTTATACATATTTCTGCTTATTTGAAATTCTCTCTTGTCATGTTAACATTCTATATAAGATGCATATTCTCAAACCCCACCATAAAGCCCCACAAAGTCCACCTGTTCACATTCTATGGTCGGCATATCTGTGTTTATGGTGAGCTTTACCAGACTGGTGTAAATAATGAATCAATCAATTCTTGTTTTTGATGTACCTTAAGGAGCCTGCAGTCCAAACTAGTTACCTGTGGGCTCGAAGGCAGGATATCCACTGAAGAAAAAGAACATTAATTTACATGTCTCTGGTTAGCTTAGATTCTCCACAGCCACTTTTTAATCATTCTACATTATTTACACTGTGGCCATTCTACAGATGGTTTGGGATTTTTGTTTATTATTAATTTTTTTTTGTTAAATTTGAGGTAAACTTAGGTTCTGTCTATGGTACTCTGCATTTAAGTTTTTACAGTTTGTCAGTTAGGTGGCCCATCATGACAAAGGGGCTGCAAAACCGACAACATTTGAAAACATTAAAACAAAGATGGCTAAGTTTGAAGCCGCAATTCCGTCAGGCTACCCGATACACCTAACGGCCCTGACCTCCCTCTACAGACGTGCAATAACATAAACAACATAGGTGGATTTTTGTGCTTCAGTTCGAGTTTTAGTTTTAGAATTTGAAGAATCTATGCTTTAAAAGCTTTCTATTTATTATGGATTATACAGTCATTACTTGTTGCTCCTTTGTTGTTGATCCACGCAAACACCTTTTGCTCTCTCTTCTGCATAAGTATATACATCTCACTTTTTTAGCTTCTTTATCTGTGTGGCAGCACTAGTGCACCACCCGTTGATGTTGCATAGGTATTACAATGCCTATTACAGCTTTGTTGGCTTTAAGCGGTTTCATCTTTGCACCTAAGCTTTTTGCTAAACTTGTTTCCACTTCATGTGGATAAAACCTTAGAGAAAATTGAAGGTCCATAAAATGAAAAAAGAAACATCCAAATATATCACTAGCACCACAAAAAATAAATAAGGATGCAGAGGAGGCCATCTTACTGACAGAAGCAATGGGAAGTAGCTGAACAAGTATTCATGTCACCACCTCCAGTGTCTCCAGAAGCCCTCTTTCTATGACAGGCTAATAACTGTGAAACAGTGGATCGCTTGCAAGTGGAGTAGCACTCATCCTCTCCCCTCCCCTCTGGTAGTGACTGCCTTCACGCCGCTGTGATCACAGCCTCATTAGCCGTTTTATACAACCATCCTGTGCATTAATTAGACGTGAAACGTCTCTCTTTACCCTTGTGAAGTGACAGGGTGAGATGACGCGGGGGAGGTAAAACCAGTTTGCATTAACCACTGCCCATAGCTTTAAGCTTCTGTGGAACTTAAAATGCTTCCAAACACTGTTGATGTTCATTGTCAGGATGATACCGTCCACTATTAATGATTAAAAAAACTGTAGTACTTAGTTGGTAATGACTGCTTCTGCTTCCTTCAACTAAAAAAGCAAGCAAATAGTGCCTGTTTATTGCTTTTTTTCCCCTGCTCTTTGCTTCAGCTGTTAAGAAATGGTCTCAACCTTTTTACTCATAGTTCAGAGCAGCGACTCAGTATTTGCATAGCGGGACCAGTCTCTTGGGTGCTGTTGGCTCTGACAAGAGCTCTCTGGCTCGTCTGTCCACCCACTATTTAACTGAGCTCGTTCAGGCACGAGCTGCAACATCAGCACCTACTTTTTGATCACTATTGTGGGAGGCAAGATGGTAGGGTTATAGAGTGAGGAGGATAAATATGAGGATGGGAATAGTAAGCCATTAAACATGCAGAGTGGAAGGGAAATTAAGAAAGGTGGAAGAAATAAGTGAAATATCAGCCATAAGGGGGGAGGAATTGAAATTAAAGCGGGATGCAACACAGTGTATTTTGTGAAAGAAACAGCTCCTCTTACAGCTATGTACTCGTACAACTGCCAGAGGATGTCCTCTGAGACAAGAAAACAACCAGTGCATTCTTGGCAACAACATAGCAAGTTCAGGAAAACAAGAAACAACAAGTAGAAAAGAGAACGATACAGAGATGGACTCAGGAGATGCTTCTTGTGTAGCAGAGCTTTCTCTGCAGTTGTGCAAGTATGTCACTGCACGGTTTGGTGTGGAAATATGTGGGTTTGACAATTGAAACTGTTCTCGCTGCTCACACCATTGGTAATTTATGCTTTATTCTTTCAAACTGTGTCCAGAATGCTTAGTTTTTTTCCCTCACTATGTCTAGTATTGTAACTTCTCTTATGTAGGTATAGTGACGCTTATCTAAAAGCACACATGTACCATTAATTGTGATTAATGCATGCAAATTAGCTAAATGTAGTTTGCTGCAGCCTGACTGACCAGCTTCACTGCAGCTTTGCATAAGGCTAATGAATAAGTTGCAGGGGATAATGTCAGGCACCCTCCTATTCTTTTTCACATTTAGAAACTATTTTGACACTCTCCTCCACAGCCTGACCCCACAAGCTGTCGGAGATTTATTACTTGCCAGCTCCCCCTCTATGTCTCTGTATTTCCTCTATTCTTTTAGCTGCAGGTGTTCTGCATCAAAATTTGTACACCTTTTCTCAGCTGGACTGCAGATCTATCTCAAAGAGCTGACTTTTTTTTTTGTTTATTGACTCTGGCTGAACAAGGAGACAGAAACCTTGTGGCAGCGTTTCTCTTTCTGCCACCTACGACTGATTAACACTTGTCTGTCTTGCTGTAGCTGCTCTCGTCCTCTTTCTCCTCTGTTCGATTCCTCTTCTTGATTGATTGCATTACTGTCAACCTCACCTCAAGCTGCTCCTGGTTCGATTCCTCTCTCTAGGTAATCTCCCAGAAGTTTCCTACTCATCTATGGCTAGGGAGATGAAAAACTTTTTCTTTCCTTTGTCTCAAAGTTAGCTGTCTGAACTGTGGCACAAGATCTTGCAAAAACGATATTTCTGTTCTTACAAAATTTCTCTATTTTACTGCACAGTCCTATTAGTATCAGCATCCATTTTCATCTTATAAAGCAAGAAAACATTTATAGTATCGTCTCAGATTATCAGGGCGCATCCTTTAGTCTTGCCATCTATTGGGTCTGTGTTTGAAACTCATCCTTTAAAAGGACTTCTTGAGCTTCTTTTCTTTTTAAAGCAATTTTCTCAGGGAAAAAACAACATTCTCCCTGGGGTTTCTTTAATTACCTATTGTAGTTCTTGCATGACTGGAATTGTGGGCAAGACGACCCTAAGGGAGTCCATTTTGCCCTTACATTTAAGAAACATTTGGCAGTAAAGACTAGCCTGGATGTATGCATGGATAGATGAATGGAAATTGCTTTCTCAATTAAACTTAAACTGGTTTTGTAAATCCCAATCGAACATCAGCTCAACATTGAGAGATAACTGGAAAGCAAGGTCTTTAATTAGCTGTCTTGTCATGTTTGTTTTTACTTTATAGCCTCCACCTTTAAGGCTGTTTTTTTTTTTTACGATCACCATTATTTTTTTTATATATAAATATATTATTAAAAGATCTAAAATATTTAAATCTCATCTTTTGTTAGATAATATTTTTAGTTTCTGTGGCTCATTACACAGAGTATCTTAGACAATTTACTATTATTATTTTTTCGCTATGTAAAAGGACTTTGTGACTTCCTTGGCCATGAGGTTCCCTTGTGTGTGGCTCATATTTTCAGTACACATTGTGTGTGTTCTGCTAAATGCAGTGATGTGTGACACTTTGGAGCCTAATTAACAGAATGGCAGATGTTGAGGAGTGGCAGTTTAGCGTAGATCAGTCAGAAAGAGATTTTTTTCAAAATACAAGTTCATTAATGACCTGAAATGTCTTTTTGCTACAGTTATCCCGTAAAAATAAAGGTCAAAGAGAAGCTGCTATCTGTCAAACTCAACATTTAAGGAACCACTGTGCAATATTAGCAGCCAAAAAAACGTTATGTTGCTGGGTAATGACATTTCCCACCTCATGTTTTATGTTTGATCCTTAAATCTTTTTTTCTTTTTTTTTTCTAAATACCAGCTGACGTTTTTTAAAGCACCAGGGCCAGTTTGCAAAGTTTTATTAGGCACAAGAAGAATCACTTTCCACCGCATTTGAGAAATAAATGGAAAGCAGCTTCTCGGCTCAATGAGGCACAGCGGTCCCTGATAACTTGCTGATGCATATGAATGAGAATGAGGCACCAATACACACACACACACATACACAGACACTCTCCATGCACAAATCTCTACAGGAAACCAAAACTTATTCTTGCTGAATATTTTAATATAAATCCAGAAAACAGGGTTGAAGAATCTCCAACTGTGACAGTTCTCAGAGTCAACTGAATTGTAATTTAGTGTCAGAGTACATTGACTCCATGTTGAGTTGGGTGACAGGGTTGGCAGGACTGGGCAGGTGGACATGAAATAAAGCAGATCCTTTTTTTTTTTCTTCCCTGAGGTGAAAGGCAATTCCCCAGAGCTTGGCCGTATATCGGAGAAGAGACTGTGTTTTGTGCTCTAGCAGCAGATTTGAAAGCTGTGGACCAGAGACGTTCTTAGAAGGATACAGTTGACTTGTTGCTGCAGCTGCTTCTGCAGCACCGCCAACCATGTGTGTAATGGATGTCCACTAAATGAAAGGTTGAAGAACTATCAGAACTGCCAGGTTTACTAAGAAAGAAGCTTGGCAAACCAAAGCAAGAAGCTTGAGTCAACACATACAGGGAGGCTACAAAAAAGATTACATTGGGGTCTACTGTCGAAGACTCAAATGAAGACTTTAGCGCTGCAAAATGTGAGATAATTTTATTGCACATAATTTAATTCATCCATCAGTATTTTGGCTCATTGCCTTCAGCATGTCTCTGTCCAGCAGAGTTTGATGCTTCACTAAGTTTAAATCAACATTTGCACTATATACTTAAGTAGATCTAAAATGCATATAAAATAAAACAGTTAATAACTAATAATGTTTCAGATATGCCTCTTTAACCGTCAATGTTTACAGATAGTTTGTCTCAGTTTTGACAGGCAAGTCTCAGTGTGCAGCTCTTGCAAATTATCTGCTTTTGAAAGTTACTGTAAAAGTCTAAAACATGATCTAAAACATAAATATCTTTGCTGTTTGTTTCTAAATATATGTCTCATTTTGCAGATCGAGAAAATCAGAAATTAAAAGCAGGAATATTTCCTATTCGGAGATAAAGAGAACTTAAATATTATCAAGATGAAGACAGTTATGTTTTTTTTTTTTTTTTTTTATGCGTTTCTTTTTTTTTAAACAATAAAAATCTAGTGTAACAGCAGGAATGTCTCCCTTCAAACTATTTTTTAAGATTTCCTAAGACTAATAAAACAAGTAAGTTATGTAGCAGTAATCCCAAGCCATCTTGAATTTTGCTATTCTGGCATAAAAGCACCAAGACAAATACTGAAATTTTGATCCATAATTATTATTTTATATACACAGTGTATAACAGAGGAAATAAAGACATTATGAACATAAAGTAAACATTTTTAATTATCCTTAGGAATTTGTCAGTATTTAACAAGGAAAGTTGTTCTTAAAGAACAAAATGACAGCCAAAAAAAACAACAGAACAGATAAAACATTGTAGTATTCCATTCAACCTTCCTATGACATGTAGAAAGTAATTTTCTCTCTCCTAATAGCTCACAAGTTTCTCTCAATCTGCAATAAAAAGTTGTTGCTTTTTTTTAATTATTTTTCTTCTCTTTGCCCATGTAACAAATAGTGTTTTTTATAGCCATTTTCAGTTTTGTTGTTTACATACAGAGCATCAAAAGAAAAAGACCCTAACCTTTAGTTTTAGTTATCATCAGTCAGAGCCAGTTAATTGTAAAATCAGATACATTAAGTCAGTTTCTCTTTATTTTTCTATTTTCTTTGTATGACCCGGTGATTCTACAGCTTCTCTGCTCCCTGAACATCTGGTGCGGTATTTTCCTGTGATGGCTTTGATGGTACATTAATGCTGTTGAACCATGTTCCCCCTCAATACAACATCTTCAGCAATAGCTCCAGACAGTTAGTTGCAAATGCTCTCATCCATCTTCTCGTCCCATTATTTTTTCTTTTGAAAGATGCCCCCAACCATTAAAATTGATAGGAGTAAAGACAGAGAAGCGGGAAGAGAGAAAGAGAAAAAAGGTGCGCTTTGATTGATCTCCTGTCTACCCTGCAAAGATTAGCCTGAGATGAAATTTTGGCACCACTTTTCCAATTTTCAAAACAATGCAAAGGTCCAAAATGCAGACACACTAATCATTTTCATGTGTAATGGAAGACTAACCCTTCTATATTCCCCATGTCCCTATAATATTATATATTCTATTCTTTATATTTATATATTTTGCTCTTTCTGTGCTGTTGTTTGATTTCAGCACAATGTTTTATTGGCTGCCATTGCTTCGCAATGTCTTTTCATGTAGATTCAGATTTAAATTTACAGTTGACATTATACATTCAGATGTGATTAAGCTTAGGTTTTATATTTGCTTTTTGGCTGCTCAAAATGAACTTCTAACCTCTTAGAGGTCAAGAAGCTTTCTTTTAGGTATATAATGCTATTTACTAAAATCCTTTGCCTTCTCATTGCCTCACTGTGAGCTCATAGTAACAGGTTTTATTAAGAGATGCACCGATCCAGGTTTTTTTTCTAGTCCAATCTAATACCGATACCTGGGCTGATCGTAATCCTCTAATATCCTATACCGATCCGATTCATTGAATTAACTATATATATTGCCCATATCAATGAAGGCTTTTGCCTTGTACAAAAAAAGATAACAAATTTACTCAAATATAAATGTATTTTATATTATTAACTAATAAATAAACAGGAAAAAGAAATAAATACTGTACAAGTTTCATGTAAAGTGCACTAAATTGGATCTGAATTATACATTTGGTGACATGTTTCAGTGTTTCAGATTTAAGTGGCTAATAGCAAAACATTTTCAATGCATTATTGTACATAGGGAGATGATATTGGAAACATAACTGAAGTCCAAGACATGATTTTGCGCCACAGAAATGAGCTATACTCCTCGAATGGAGACAATGCCTCATGTGCCACGAGGTGTCATAATGTCAAGGGGTTATATCACTAACTGCTAAATCTCACTATGAAGGAGCAAAAGGGATTTAAGAAGAAGCTGATGAAATGACCTTTCCTTCTTCCATGTGTTTTTTTTTTATCTCAGTAAGAATCAGGCTGCCCTTTTCAGCCTCATATCAAACCTTCATATCCCCTTGTTGTCTTCATGCTGCTCTCCAACCCAACACAGACGTGGCTCTTGAGAATCAGTTTTATTCTCTTGTCTTTGCTACCATCTTACGTTTTTCTTTCAGTTTTCTGAAAGCTCCTCCCCAAACAGAACCACACAAACAAACAATAAAACAACTTTCTTAAGGTGAGTAAAGCCATTTATCGGGAAAGAAATTACTCTATAACTCACTGGCAGGTGTCCGATAGCTATTTTTGTTTGCCTATTATTCAGCAGCATTGTGGAAAGAATGCAATCAACAGCAATAAACAACAAAAGCAATAAATAATTTGTTTTTTCAATCTAAAAATTACTAGAATAAAAAAACTATTTGAGTTGTTTTGCCCACCCGGTCCTGAATCAAACAGGAACCGAACCAGATTGTAAGGGTTGAGTTGTGGGTTCCAGCAGCTCCTGTAGGTTTTTAATTTGAAATACTTAGAAAAAATGGCCGTCTAATCTTAAGGTTAACAAAAGAAAATTGTAATTGCCCAATTAACTGTTCATGTTTGCATTTGCTTGGGGACGATTTTTTTGTTCTACGTTCATGTTGCTAATTTCCTATTCCACCACACCCAAAAGCTCTCTCTTGGATAGTGATGTGGGGATTGAGGAGGCCATTTTGATACATTAAGCTCATTTTTCAAGAAGCCAGGTTAAGATTTCTGCTTTGTTACATTGAGCCTTACCCTGCTGGAAGTCACCTGTAGAAAGTTGGTTCAATGTGGTCATAAAGGGGTGGACTTTTTCATCAACAGTGCTCATGTGGTCTTACATTAGTATTATGCTCTTTTGGCATCAAGGAGACTAATGTGTGAGTAGAAATGATTCCCTAAATTCTAACACCACCACAAGCAGCCAGAACCGTTGATGGGAGTCAAGATGGATGTCTGGCATTTGAATGCTGCGGCTCAAATCGATACTCTTTGGTACAGGCAATGTTTTCCAGGACTTTAATTTTCCAAGTTTTTTTTTTTCTGTATGTTTGAATTTTCCCTCAGATTTCTGTTAGAGAACCCAAGTGGTCATAGCTGTTGTTTTTTGCAGCTGTTGCCCATCCAGATATAGTGTAATAGGCCTTTTGGGATGATAGTTTGATTTCTTGGCAGACCATCTGAAATTAATGTTCAAATTCCCTTTCCTCTAAAATGTGATTTCTCTATGGGAACTCATACAACCACATCTAGATATCAAACTGCATTCTATTAACATGTAGTTTTGCAAAAACTTAATCAAATGTGCCTACAAAAAAAATAAACAGATGCATCTAAAAAGATGGAGACTAAGAGTAAATCCCTGAAAAATCTGTAAAAATGGATGATGATTCAAAATTCAATTTCAAACCGTTTTTCAATGTTTGGTAAAAAAGTACTAACTTCTGTCTCAACATCATTAAATTAGCTTTTGGGTAAAAGAAGTTAGGCTTTTTGTGTGAGTGGGTTTAACACCCATTGGAGGTACGTTTAGGTTTTACTTTGGATGTGCTACATCCTGGGCCAGTTTTCTGTACAATTGTCAGATTGAGTGGAGGTTTTGGAGCACCTTAATGCAGAGACGGAAGCTGAAGTGGTTTCTTGCAGATTTAATAATTCAAAAAGGTGGAAACTGAGGCAAAATACAAAAAATAAATAAATAAATAAAAATACAGAAAACTGAAAAACTAGAAGACAACAGGGAAAACACACATGAGGATCCAGAAACGACAAAAAACAGCACTGAGGAACTACACAGGGAGAGTTTATATGGAAAACAGAACTAGGCTAATCAGCTGATAGGGAGCAGGTGAGGATAGAAGTAACTAGAAGGGAGCTAGGGTAAAGGAGACTGGCACAAGGGGGCTAAAGACGGCAAAAAAGAAATACATATGAACTCAAAAAATACAAGCAAAAACAACTAGAAAAACACAAAAGGGGAAATTAAACTAATGAAAAAAAAAACTTAAACAGATGCAAAACCATGGCAACATGAGGATTAAATCAAAGTATATGATCCTTAGTGAGTAATACCCTTCTTAGAGCAGTTTTACTTACTAATTCTCACCAAAATCACAATATCAACTTCATTACAACTGTGGGAACAACAGACTATAAATAATAATGAACTAGACGCATTATTATCTCAATAGCAATCCCTAGTGGATCAAATCATAATTTTAATGAATGAATCCAATAAAGGAGAATTCATGATATTACTCTGGCTGACAAAAAATAAGATATTTTTTTCTTTGCTTTCTCCCTGGCTGAGAAAGAAACGGAACAAAGAAGATATACATATTCTCCCTTGTTATTATTACTATTATTATCACAGATAGATTTAAAATGATGCCTTTTGCATCATACCTTTTACTACCTCTCTACTCAGTGCAGTTAAATATGTAAAAACATGCTGTTTATGGGAGTCTTTCTGTGGATGTGGGCTTAGAAATGTGTTTGTGTGGAAAGAGTCGGCATACAACTAAGGCCATTTAATTATGCACATGCATGTGTATTTTTATGTTTCTGCTCGGACTAAATGATATTCAAAAATGTGTACGTTTTGGTATCATCAGTGTGTGAACAGACCAGGCAGCTAGCACAAACAGTGGAGAAACAAATAGCTGTTGGGTGGGTTCCACAGTGGGGGGAGTCTACGCATCTGCATCCAGGGTGCCACTTAGCTGATTATCTGTGTTTAAGCAGACAGAGGAGTCTTCATTAATTCTATCTATTCACATTAATGCATTACTCGTCTCTTTCCAATTAGAGTGTATTGTGTGGTGGGATGTCAACCAAGGTCCACCTGTTAAGAGGGAGAAAGAATTTTAAGGTTTCTATTTAATGAAGTCACAATTTTGTATTGAATGTTAATTGATCAAAACAAGTTAATATTTTAATTTGATTTTTCCCCCCTTTGTTTTATGTCAGAAGCTCGTTTTAAGTATTGACACTCAAGCTTACACTGATTCTGCTGTCTGCAATGTCTGAAATTCTCTGGAGTTGTGATAGCGACACTAACTTGTATTACCTACTGCTGCGCTTTAACTCTAGTGCGACTGAAGGCTGAATACACAAGGGGCTGTAAACTGAGAGAGCAACAAGCAACCCATTGCTATGTAATCGGAAAGTGATGGCATTCTCAACAGAGAATAAAATCCATCTCACTTTCTATCAGTTGTATATAGCTTCCCTCTTTTATCTTGGGTAGATCATATTACTGTTTCTCAAGAATGAAAACAATGAGGCTAGGATTTCTTGGACAAATAGCTGAGGTAAATGCTGACATGAAAACAATGCTAATACAGTTTTAACCTTTAGAGTTCTAATACCTACTTTAATCAGATGCCAGGGTGTAAGGCTGAGGTCTTTTTCTATTGTATTACCTGACATCTCTGAGGTAAAGGTTGTAATGAAAGAAAGTTGAACTCCTGAACTTGAATACAGGCATTCTGGGTTTAATAAACTGCTCCTTTTTTAGTCATACACTTTTCCCCTCTATTCTCTTGGAAAAAAAAAAAAAAATCACCCTGAAAAAAAGTTGGGGGGAAATAATGTTGAGGTACAGAACTTCTTTAGACAGACAAACCTTTCAGATAATATTTTTTCTAAACCCCTTCGTAATTTTCCAGATCTTGATTCCAAAACAGCTAGAGATATTATTTTAAGGCAGAGTTGCACCTCTTGCAAGTCCCAAATGTATTTATTTTTCATCTCACACTGGCTATAGTGTGCATAGAGAGGCTCCTGTAACACATAGGTTGAGCAGATGTCCCAATCTGTACAGAACTATCAATCAAAATTCAAAGCAACACCCTACTTCATGACCAACCTGCACATCATGCTCCTAAAACAGAAAAGGCTGGATTCCAATATACAAAATACAAAGGGGACAGTGTTTAAAGAAAAGAAAACAGCCACAAAGACCATGGAACTGTTTAATACTGAATGAGGGCAGTGAAAGGTGATAGTCAGACAGCTTTTTGTGAGGTTTGTTGTTCTTTCAAATTAAATTTTGTAAAGATTGGGAATAAGAAGCTGTTCATCTCCCGCATCCTAATCATCAGCATACTTTTTGTTTCATAGTAATTGTTTTGAATAGGATAAACATTGTTCTTTATCTGTTTTCTGTATGAGCTCCTATCGATGGGTGAAGGACTTTATTGCAATGTTTTATTTAGGGTCGGGACTTTAACACATTCATTTCGATTAATTCATTTGAAACATTTTAACATATTTCAAAAAAATGTAGGCAATAATAGATTTTTTTATATACATACTAAAATCCCAAGCAGGAACCTTTGTACTCACTGTTTCTTGTACACCCGTAAATCTGACGCACATGCAGCATAGCAGGTGTTGGTCCATTGTGGTTATTCAAGCTTAAAATCATCATGGCTTGAAGTACTGCCGCAAGGTGTATTTACCAAATACCTCAAATCAGTATGGACATGTAAGCTGTGGTGGAAGTAATGTTCGCGGTCGCCATAATAAGTGCAATAACAGTGCTGGCAGTTAGGAAGACGCCAGGGCTAGGAACATGGAATATTTGTGTGAGCAACTGGCTTAATGATAAAACGGCAGCCTCATTGGCTTAAATGTTTTAATTGCACTAAATGCTGCACACTGAATAGCAATTGTTAAGCTCCTAAAGACAATGCTTTATGCAGAGCTGAACTAGTTCTGTCAGTATTAGAAATAAAATGTTAGCTTCTCTTTACAGGCAATATTGAGTGATGTTGCTGTATATATTTTTTATTTTTCATATTTTTTACTATGGATATATATGGATTATAGTTTTTGATTAAATGCAATTCCTTTTGATTAATTTGTTATATTGATTGTGTATGTCCAAGTCTGCCTCATTGGCAGTTTCAAAACTGGCTATTTTATCTGCAATTCAGAGATTTTATTTTGTATTTTCCCCAAAGCAGGTGTGTATTACTTTGCCACTGTGTCAGATGCATGACATTGCCCGCCAAATAACTGCATAGGTCTAGCAAAAATAGACCAGGGGTCTAACTCGGTTGGAGCCACGCAAGCACAATGGCAGAGAACGATGTGCATTCTGACCAACTCCGTGCATTATCAATGAGCTTCAAGTGCCACGAAAGCATGCAATCCTATTTTCTGTTGGATTGGAAACTAAACTGTGTCCAGTGTGTTCAGGCCTTCACTCCATAATGCATTTGATGCAGACAGATGGATGTTCCAAACCTGTATATGAAGGCATATGCCTAACAACCCCAAATTTACACACCTACACCCAACCCCACAATTTGTAACCTATAATTGGGCTATAAGGACATGAAACTCCAAATTTTTACTTAAGGTTTTTCCAAATGTTTGATTCAGGATGCTGCCTTTGTGTGTTGGTCTGTGAAAAGTGACAGTTTTTTGGCAAGGAAAGCTGTTATTACATGTATATATAGGCTGTTCTATAATTATAATGTACAATTCTGGTAAAAAGAAGTCAGTTTGATTTATTTTTAAGATCATTGCACTGCAGACAAACCAAAATGTTTCAAAGTTTATACTGCTTGGTTTTTCGTTTGCAGTAAATTTTAGAAATTTGGATGTTGTCATGATGCTTTTAAGTGATCTGACCCACATGCAGAAAACCACACAGAGAACCAGGGGAAAGTTTAACAGGTTTATTGAGGAGAACCACAGGAAGTTGAATCTGGAACTCAGAGAGCTGATGAACCGGGACTAGAAGTGAGAAGGGAAGTTCACAGTTAGTTCAGTGGCAGTTCAGTAGAAAACTCGGCTGAGTTTTTCAATATTGAGGAAGCGGGACTCACTTTGGAGGGGGTTTCGGTCTTTCCCTTGAATCCAGAAATGTGGGTTTATCCAGAGGAAGGGCAACTCGTTGGAGGGCGGACAGGTTGGTTTTGGTTGGACCCTGTGGAGCAATTTGAGCGGACTGCCACTTGGAATTCCGAAGGTAATTGAACGGGTCGTGTGGAGGTTTATCCGCTGCTCAGTGTGAACACAAACGATCCTTCCAGGGGAAGAAGGCCAAACATCCAGTTTGCAGGAAGGTTTCCTGCCGAAAGGCAAAGACAAAAAAAATGTTAAAACTCAGAGAAACAAAGACTCAGGTTAGACTCAGCTAATCTCAGCTTGGCTAGAGTACTCAAAACTGGCAAACACTCTGGCGTCGAGGTAGTGGCAGTCAACGGCTCAAATACTCCTCAGTGATGAACCAATGAGCCGCAGGTGTGCAGGACAGGGCACCACCTGGTGGTGGAGGGAGACAAACACAAAACAACCCACACAAACTAGATTCCTAACAGATGTGGGCCTCTGATTTCTCTTTTTTTAACAATTAGAAATATACTCACTGTGATGTTACCAAAACCGTTCAGCTCTGAATAGATAAGAGTTAATAACACTGTTTGTACAGGATTTCTCTTATCGGTAATATTTAGTGTACCAAATATCCAATGGTCTGACTGGACACTTAGCATACTGAATATTACAAATAAGAGGGGGAATTTGCACATGGTCAAGTAATCACTCATTTAATAAGAAATGACAAAAAAGAAAAACAAAAATAAACATATTCCATTCCCATCTACCAACAACTAAGAGAAAAATAACAAGAAACTTCCTCATCCTCAGTGATAAGTATCAGCAGCAACATCGCTGGTGACATTTAGAGAAATAGAAAGGGGCCAAGCCAAAAGCTGGGTGCACCATCTATGTTAGATAAAGACAAGCGACAAAGTTTCACAAGCTTTCATTGAGAGCATTTTTTGTTCCTTATCTCCCTGTTTTCCTACTAACCTCTTCACATCATAAAGCTTACTTCTTTTTTCAACCTCTGCAAGACTGCTGAAACTCAGAAAATGTGAGATGACTGTGGAAGCCTTGCTTTAAAATATTTCTGCCGCTGTGTGAGGGAATAGCTATCGATGGCACACATCAGATAAACATTCTGTGCATGCCTGTTTGGGGGTGGAGGGCATTGGGGGTGTCATAGTGACAAAAAGCCCACACCCCCTCCCGGATAAGGAAGCCTTGCTGGGTGTCACTCCACAGGTCAGAAGACACCCCCCTGCAGCTCCCATGATAAGCCCGGTCTGACAGCCATTTGATGGGAAGGCCGCCCCACTCTCACACCTCCCTGCTCTGAGGCTCACATAGCCAAGCTCTGGGGAGGAAAGTGATAAGAAGATCTACGGATGCATTTAAAGATGCTGAACCCTGAGGATTCAGTTAGAGCCGCTATTAATACCTAAGCAGTCAACAATAAGACCCAAAAATACCCTACTTGTATGATGTTGTTGTTTAAAGCTTAATGTTATATGTTCAGACTGAAAGGTGGTGTGGTAGTCATGCTGCTGTTTTACTATAACTGCCACTGTAACACTGACACACTGACACAAATACAAGGCTTTAAATAGCCACATGTTGAGATGTTCACATATCCTTTTTTTTAAATATATATCTTTCCTTCTATATAAAGATATGGATGTACCATAAGTGTAGGATTAAATTGATTGGACATCTTGGTTTATAGGTTATTCAACTGAGCTGCAATAGATGCTAAAATTATGTGAATATACAGGTCTATTTGAAACATAAATCAAGGTTATAATATATTTTCAAGATGGATTTATGTAACCATCATTAAACAATCTGAATTAGTGCTAAAGGCAACCGAAAAACAATTTATAGACAGAAATGGAATAGAAATATACAGAATATACAAAACACTTTTTTAAAAAGTAAAATTTTTTTCAGAAAAAATGCTATTTACACATAACGAGGATTTTTGAGTTACAAAATGCAATATGGCTCTGCCTATGTGGTAATGCCAGCCAGCGAAAACAAAGCTCCGTCAAACGCAGGACAGTTTTAACCACTACAAAGTGAGGCACATTGTTACCTGAGGCATTTAATGAGACATTTTCCCTGATCAGCAAACAAAAAGGAAAAGACAGCGGTAAAAATTTTTTTCTACAACAAGTCGATAAAGTTTTTTTCAAGACAGCAACAGACAAATCAAAGTTAAAGCTCATGCTTTCCATAGACAGAAGAGGAATTATGAACACACTTATGGTGGCTTTGAGTGAAATTGTGTCGTTTACAGTTACAAAAGCAGGTGAGTGAATAAGGTCATTGTTTTCATGTGCATAATCATGCTGTGTATAAAGTTTTAAACGTCCATAGCCTCACGTTGCCTTTGTTTATAAATACCAGCTTTTGTAATTGATTAATCAACACAACCTTTTTCCAAGCTAAATATAAGCAAACACTTTAATTAGGAAACAATGTAGAAAACAGCTGTTTCCTACAAATCACAAGATGTCTCTAGAAGTTTATATTTGCAAACCCTTGCAGGTGGGAGCTGTTACTTGTCCATCATGTTTTTCTGCGCTGAGATGGCTGTGGAGGTAACGGTTTTCCAAGGTGTGCTGCCCCAGAGGGTCCGGAAGCTCAGATGAGGGAATTTGGTTGCGGGGTCTTCATAAATTAGTCTTCTCAAAACTTTTTTGCATCTTCAATCCTTCAATCTGTGCTGGTATTGACAAGTAGCTAATTTCTTGGTTCCTCTTTGACCATGACTCTTTTCTGCAGGAGGTAATTGTTCTTCTGCTTCAAGTGTACTCTGCTTTTCCAGAATGAGATCCAAACACAGTATTTTTTAACCCATTATCTGGAGCTAAATCACAAAACATAGCAAAAAAGGCAAGTTTAAAAAGCTTGCAAACCTGAGGCATAAGCCGTTTAGAGTTGCCATTGACTTTTCCATTTAAGCTTTTAACTGAAACATCTTTAGTTATAGTGTGCCATACATTTTTTTTTATTTTCTTTCCTTTATTATGCCACTGCAATCTACTTCTTTATTCAATTGTTTTCTCATATATGTTTTTGCTTAAATGTGCTACAGATTTACATTGCCAAATCTGTATCACCTTAGTTAAACAGAAGTCACTTTGGCCAACCATGTTCTGGAAAGCTAAACTCAGACCACTACCAGACCACTTGGAAATCACTAAAATAAAACCTGTACACACTTTGAAGAAAGCTAAAGTCATAAAAGGTGAAGCATCATTTTTCATTTTAAAGAAACCCCCAAATAACTGAGAAAAGTATTGGCATCCATTACTGTGGAAAGGTTTAAAATACCTTTTCCTTGGTCATTGGATTCTAGAGAAACACTGTGAGAATGTTTATCGAAAAGGGGAGAAAACATCAGACAAGTGTTAAGCCTTACTAGAAGTTCTGTTCTACCAAAACTTCCACAGGAACACAGTGCTGACTATTCCATGAGGTCACACAACAATATCTAAAGAAACACAGGCTTTGATTGCCTTAGCTATTGGGAAGAGAGACTAGACAAGAAGGCATTAAAGGAAAAATATAGACTAAACATCTGTCTGCAGGTACCCTTGCAATTATGACAAATGTCTGCTGTAAATAATGACACAACCAATTAAATAAGTTAAGGGGAAGATATTTTTATTGAATCACTGCATTGCATGAAGGCACAGTTTGTAGCAGTCTTTCATTGCAGGAAGAATTTTCCGGGTTTGATTCCTGGCCTAGGTAACCTGACTCCGCCAGATGGATTTGCTCCGCATATCCATCTGGAAACCTTCAGTTGAAGTAATTTTGGGAAGGGGCGAAAATACTGGTTAGCTGATTGGCCTATGTTGGTGATAGACGGGCCAAATAAACCAATCAGATCAACGAAGCATATGACGTAACAGAGCGACGACGAAGAGGAGCCAATTGATAGATCAAACTCTTGCCAAAACCAGTCGGGAAAAGAGCAAAAACATCTTTTCCTCTGAGAAAAGCCTCCAGAGCAGTGTTTTGCTCTTCTTTCAGTGAAGAAATACAGTGTAATTCCGATAAAACTTGCTCAATAGCCACGCTAACGCTAGTTTCATCGGCTGAAGCCGCCATGTTCTTTAGACTGAACTGTCACGCTTCTCGTTGCGTCACACCTCAACCCGCCTCAAAGCCAACGCTGATTGGACGTTCGTTTGGTGAACGGCTCCAAATTTTCTTCAACGGAGAGTCTCCAGACTGATTAGTGAGTGAAATCTTGAAAGCTCACGAGATCAGGATGATCTCACGAGGCTATGGCATGGAGTTTGCATGTTCTACCCATGCCGGCATTTTTTCTCTGGCTTCCTCACACATTCCAGAAAACATGACTGTTAGGGTGATTAGCTTCTCCTAACAGTTATAAGGTGTGAGTGTTTGCATGGCTGAATGTCTCTGTGTTGCCCTGCGACAGACTGGTGCCTGTCCACCAAGGACACTGGCCCCACTGCCCCATCCTACCTGACAAAATAAGTTGGAAAGGATGGATGGATGGATGTTGTTTGTTGATCCTTCAATAAATTAGATCCTGGTCTAAAAAGAAAACATTATTTTGTATGAACTCTTCGTTTTGTATTTGTTTAATGATACTAAATATGAAAAAAAAGGGAAAAGAAAAAAGTCAGTGAGGAAAAAAAACATTGTGCAACAATAAAGATATATTTCTAACATTTAACATAGTAAGGAAAGACACCATTTTATTGTAGAAAACATATTTCCAGCCTCGCTTAGTTAATTCGTTCATATGCATAAAGATTACATTTTTTTTTTTGGACACAACACATTGTTGTTAAACAGCTTCTCACAGAAGTTCACAGTCAGAAGAAGATGCAGTCATTGGATTCTTGGAATGGTGACCGTGTTTTCTCCCTCAAAGCGCTGCAGTCAACACGGCACCTCCTACACAATCCAGATCTCCTCACATGCTGCCTGCCTCAGAGTCTCAACACCATGAGGCAAACTGGCAGAGTGGAAAGCTGCCGCGAATGGTGCCCTATTTCTTCTTACAGAAACATAATGTTGCAGTTGGGGATTGAGTAATTCAATGCCGGAGGTGTTTTGACCTTACCTTTAAAAAGATTACTGGGTGCCACCTATACTCACAGTTGTAGATGTGTTCTAAATAAGAATGGTGCCATATGCTTGCAATGAGCAAATCAATGGGAAATGGAAATTCCAAAACCATTCTTCCCTGCCAAAATAGTTTCCTTCATACAATATGATGTTACTCTTTGAGCACTGTTTTATATACCCGTGGATATCTTGAAGTTACAAGATACCAGGAAATAATAAGACACAAAAAATTATTTATTAAAGTTTTTAACAAGCGAAAAGGGTCCAACATACAACAGAGAGATGGGGGAAAAAAATGCAGAAAGGAAGCTTCAGAATTAACCATAAGGCTAAAGTATTTCAGAGAGGTGTGAAACAGGAAGATTAGTGAATGCTTTGAAAAGGAGAAGAAAAGTCTTTTTATGTGATGCTATGCCTAAGAGGATGAGAGTTGTTTTGTTGTTTGGGGATTGAAGCAGTTTGCTCTGTAGTTGGGGAGAAATAAGCAAGAGGTGCTCTATAGTAGGGGTACCAAAAGCCTGAGTAAGAGCAGCTGTGTGAGTGATTTGTAAGGGTAGTTTATGGGGTATAGATGATACAAAACAGGGCAAGTGGATGATGTTGACCTGTGTTTTTAATCAAAGAGTGAATTTCTGTGATAGAAGCATCATAATGTGGAAACAGTACTAACTAATGTGAACTAATGATCAAACAGCGGAACCCTAAGGAGGTTAAGCCGAGATTTTGATTGATGTTGAGCTGTTGCTGATGTTCTCATCTGTGCTCAAATGAACTTTACTATTGCTTTTCTAAGAATTAACTAGAGAGAGAGCAGATAAATAATATGTAAACATAATGGGAAAGTGTTGTGATTGAACATTTTTAGGTTCTTCTTTTATAAAGTTCATTTGTGTTCTCTCTTTTAAAGATGTTATTCCTTCCTGTTTTTAACACATTCAGGGACTGGCTGTGCTGTAGTTTACTAGCTCCTTTCCTCACAAGTCCTATTTTGCCTTGAGTGAGTGAAATTTAGTCTGATTTTTAAGTTATGTTGACTTTAATTAGGTGATGTGCTTGAATGTTAAGATGGAGAAAAGCAGATGAAGTAAAATCTCATATTAATGCATCTGTTTTTTTAGCATCTGATGAGCACTCAGAAGACCAGCATGATTAGAGATTGTTCAATAAATGGAAGCCCAGGGTTGATATTGATACTGTTTACTTGCACTGAAGTCAAGCTGATGAATAAAGTATGAAAAAATCCTGGATTCTGATACATTTTTCATTAAAAATTCAATACTTTTCCAGACTCTTACTATTCTAAACCTTTGGGTACAGTGTTTAATAAAACTTGTGTTTGAAATTCAGTTTGATCTCTTCTGTAAGTTGCAAAAAACAACGAAATTACACATGACCAAAATCAGGGTATTATTTCACTGTGTTTGTGACATTTGGACTAAGTAACAGTTTTCAGCATTTATAACATGTGCATCAAATGCAGCTTGTAAATTTGGGAACCTGTGTCTCAGAGCTTTGTCTGGCTTTTTAGATTGAGTTTACAAACCATGGTCTTGGGTTAATTTAAATCTAAAGCCCACTGAAAGTAACGGGTCAACTCAGGGTTTTCAAACACAGGTTGACGGGCTAAAAATCTGCATTTTGCTCTCTTCCCACTGGCAAAAAAAGCTGGGTCTAACCCCTCGTTGGCGAGCTGCATGTCCTCTGTGCCCCTACTGTTGCATATCTGGCGACCCCATCCCTCTGTGTTAGCATTGATGATGCCACCAGTGCAACAGAAATCAGAAAAGTCAGCAATGTTGAGCAACATGGAAGGGAGCCAGAGGGAAGTAAGCTTTAAAGTTTCATTCTTTTGTCCATCCGAATCCCTCTCAGCAGTGCTGCGCCACTTTTATCGAATGTAATGAGAGTTGTTACAAGTTGTTACATCAGACACGGCTGCCGCAGTGTGTTGATGTTCGCACATTGCGCTTAATGGTATCATGTAAAATAAGGTATAAATAAACCGGGTCACTTGCTGAGTCGTTTGACCGGGTTAGGCACACGTCACTGAGATGTTCCCACTGCAAATAAAAGCCGATTGTTCCTGGGTTTAAACTGTTTTTTTGGGGGTTTTTTGCCAGTTGGAAAGGAGTATTAATGTAACTTCTGAAGACCCAACCAATAGGAGAGGAGCTTTTTTCCCCTTTAGTGGAGATTTGGTCTCTTTGTGAATGTTTGAAAGTAAAAGAGTCAGTCAGTCTAACTTAAATCACATAAACATCTGATGAACATGTTAACTTTACTGTCATACTTTTTCTGTACCCATCATTAGGGTCTCTGGGATGTTCCTTTTTTTATTGGTGAGAGTGAGCTCTCTGTCACAGAGAGGACCTTTGCTGGTGGCTGTGCCAACCCATGTTGGTGCACCACTGAGAACATTTCTCTATCAAGATGACTAGTGTGTATATAAGGAGGCTAAGGATCATCTCTCTTCGATGGATGGTTACCCCTGATGGTATTCCAGCCAAAGATCTAACCAAAGGAAAATCTTTCTTGTTGAATCTGTCTTCTTGTGAATCTCTTTAACTTGGACTCTGATATTGTCCCAGACAATCAGTGAATCTCAGTTCATTGGTGATGACAAAATGAGGCTTTTTGAATAATTGAATCATTTTGAACCATTGTGTCAGAAAGTGCCCTGTGATGGACTGGCAACCTGTCCAGAGTGGACCCCGCCTCTCGCCCCTAGACAGCTGGATATAGGCACCAGCACCCCTCGCAACCCCATTTGGGATAAAAGTGACGGAAAATGGATGGATGTGTCATAAAGTCTTCATTCGGTTCCCTTGGGTGCCATTTACTGGAAGCACCTATTGTTACACAAAATTAAATATGGAGAATGTGATGCATCACATCTGTGTATAAAAGCACTTATGTATTGTAAAGGTGTTTATTTCCTTATTAAAGTTTCATGGTAATTTATCCATGAAACAATAATTGATAAAAATAAGTGAAAACAGAAAACTCATTCATATTTTCTGTGCTGCTGTACTGAGAGTTTTTTGACATTGCAGTATATTTGGTGTAATAAATCAGGTGTTTCTGTTACTTCAGGTGTTTTTATTAAGAAAAGTGTTTTTTGGAAACAATTTCTCCAGCTTTGAAAAATACTTTCATGGGGAAAAGAGGAGGCTGCTGTTATGAGGCACTGTTTGACTGGGTGGTATGGATTTGGACAGAGTTTGTGCCCTGCCTGATATTTCAACGGATGCTCTGCTTGGTGCAGAGGAGGAGCAGAAACTGTAAGTTATAATGTACCTCAACTTTAGAATCTGAAAGACCTGTAAAACCAAGACCACAAATGATTACGTTATTCATCTTATCTTTTACATATTTGGCTTTAGTTACATCTGCACCTCTTGCATAACATGATACCATGGATATTGTATTACTAGATAGTATAGGCCAGAGGTCTTTAACAAGGGGTCCGCGACCCCTAGGGGGTCCACAGAGCATCGACCCACTGAATGGGGGTCACGAAAGTTTTGCAATTTTCCCCACTAATTGAAATGTCTTTAACCTTTTCATAACATGAGGACCCAAATTTGGGTCCTCAGCACTCGCCCCAAAATGGTTTTTAGACCTGTAACATATTCTCTGGGGTCTTGCCTTTATTTTGATACCAAAACAATTAAAATAATCTCTGTAGTTCTTGAGATATACAGGTATTCATTCATTTTATTTTCAAGCATATTTCTCGAAAACAGGCCTAGTGTCCAAGAGGTTAAATACACATTAACATGAATTCACCAAACTGTTGCCGACAGATATATGGCAGCAAGAGATGTCTTTCAGTCATCAATGCACACATTCAGCGACACACAGGAGCTCTTTCAAGCACCTGACCCATCAATGAGGAATCAGAATCAGAAATACTTTAATAATCCCAGGGCAAAAACAATTTTGTTTTTCATCACTCCGTATGTAATAAAGTGACTATAGGACCAGTTTAACATAACACAATTTCATGCAATATATATAATTAGGGGGTCGCCGCTCCATCTCGCCATTAGTTTGGGGGTCCTTGGCCTGGAAAACGTTGAAGACCTCTAGTATAGGCTTTAGGCTTTCTAGTAAACACTAAATGAACATTACCTAATCATGCGACTTATAATGCACCATAAAAATTCTGAATGTCAAAAAACGAGAGCTGATCCTAACTTATAATACCTGTAGAGCCAGGACATGGATGCACATTAAATGCACTGATTCGCACCTAATGTTCAAAGCCCCACCTCTCATCTTGAAGTGGTCAGCTGAGTGGGTCTGAATAAAGCAGTGAAGGTATTAAAACATGATCTGTGACATCACACAAAGCCAGTTCTGAACCACTGCTTCATCATAACTACCCTGTCGAGTTTGAAACATGCTTTGAAGCCTCAGTGTTGGAGGTAACATCACAACAGTTTGTGTCTGATCTTCATTGAAAAGGATCATCACCTGTGTACAGCAGTTCTCAGTCTTCATCACCTGCCTCCCCGCTCTCCAGCACATTGTCTCTTGCATTGCTCTCGGATCACACTTACCTGGACCTCTGGGGTACAGTCTGTAAAGCCAGCTGAATCAAACATTTATAGATCCAAGCAAACGCTCCTTCATCTCTCAAGAAAGCCAAATCAATCAGTTGTCATCAACCAAGTCGTTCCTGATTGGTCTGCTTTCTTCCTTCAGACCAACCAGGAAGTCACTTCCTGGACTCCCTGCTTCAAGATTCTTTTTTGCTTTTTATAAATAAAATGTTAAAATGAATAACTAAAAACTAAATGCCATCATGACACCGACTTTATCCTAATTGATAGATTAATATTTTTCCAGCAATGTCTGTGTAGATGGAAATAATTAAATGTTAATTTGAACATATAAACTTTTAATCTGAAATTCCCCAAAAAAGAAAACCTGGTTCTTGGAAAATGGCTATTTCATTTAGGAACCGATTATCAGCAGGTCATTGGGAGTAATTCCTGCAATTTACATACAAATAAATTGAAAAATATCTTCAACAGAAAAATTATATATTTTTTCCACATCTTTTAATTTTTAAAAGACATGAATCTATGGATTTATTTATGTCGATGTGATTCTCTTCTGTGGTGAGGCTCATGTCTTAGAGACACAGTTAAGGACAGATTGTCTTCTGACAGCATGATGTCAGGCAGGTCACAGAGCGGCAGTCCATTAGTGTCATCGGCACATCACTAACTCTGAGTTTCAGTGGTCCTTGTCAGTGTCTCAGCATTGCTTGTCAAATGTAAACTTGGACTGACTGCTGTCATCAGACTGGTATATGATGAACAATCAGTGCCAGTCAAACTGCAGTAAAATCCCCCAGTAACTCCAGAAGGGCTTTACCTACTGTAGGTACCTAATGTTATGAAAGTTTGAAATAGGCTTTATATTGAAAGGAAACTGCCTCCGATTAATGGGGGCAGTTTAATAAGATGAATTTGGTTGCACGATTTTTCTCCAAGGCTGGGCTAAAAGCTGAAGGAGCTGAGGGAGTAGCTTAGTTACAATCAATAAAGGACTGCCTGTTTTTAGATACTGAGATCATTATAGACTGTTTGCAAATGAATCAATAGCAGGGTTGTGGAGAGATGACTTTCCTTTACCTGAGAGGGGACCTAAAATGATTAAGAAACGATCTTGGCATATACTCATTGTTTTTTTGTTTGTTTTTGTTTAAGATGTGTAAAAATGTTTGTGCACTTCAATGCAGTTACCAAGGTTTCAAGCCCATCCTTTTCTGGAGAGTTAATTGTCAGAAAAAGTCAGAAAATATCATACATGTTTACTGAAAATCAGTTTTCTTGGTATGAATCTGCAACTTCCACAGCTGAGAAAGTTTAGTCTATTGTGTTATGTTACCTGAAAAAGAAAAAGCAAACAAGGTAACATAACATAACATAAGATGCAAACTCGACTTCCTCATCTGTGATAGTAAAGTTTGTTATGTTACCTCTTGTTATGTTTGTCAAGTCTGCTCCTTAACACCCCTCCTTTATCCTCCCAGTTCAATCTGCAATTTATGGGAACTCAAAATGTATACCAAAAGCAAAATGGTATAATTTAAACACATTTTTCGGCTTTACTATCTGTGAGTTTATAAGTAGTCACTTCTTCTGTCAGAAGAAAAATATTGGTAAAATTAAAAGACCATCTGGAACCAAATCTGCCAGTGTAAAACTTGAATAAATATCATGTGGTTGTTGTCTGAGTACAATATGTAGATGGGTTACAAAGAAATGATAACTAGTTGGTGCAAAATGGGAGTAAAATTTGCAGAAAGTCAAATTTATCCAAATCCCTTTTATATTAACTAGTAAAGAGACTAGATAACATATAAATCCATTACCAGAATAAATAAGCAAAGTTGTTAACGATACATTGACCACTCGCCCAGAGATCCATACAAAGAGCAAAAAGTGTCATTCCTATTACTATTAGATAGAAAGTAGCAGGCTTTTTCAGTATAATAATCAGCAGTGCTCAGCAATTGCTCAAGGAGGATTAATGCTGTATTTCTCTATGATCCATGTAACTGAAGAATCTCCAGACCTTCTAGGGCAGGGGTCAGCAACCCAAACTGCTCAAAGAGCCAGTCTGGACCAAAAAAAAACAAAAAATCTGTCTGGAGCTGCAAAAATTTAAAAGGAGTATATAAGCGCTGCTCTAAGGTTATTTTCCCACTATAAAAAATGACTATGTGGGCTTAAATATAAAATAAACATTCATGATTAAATGTTTATTCTGGAGTAAATATCACATAGTAGCATGAGGTGAGGTAGGAGCTATGAACGCTTTCTCTGTATGATTTTCACCGCACGCCGCTTCACAGCCCTTCACCGCTCAGTTTAGGCTTTGTAACATTGATGAAATTATAGAAACACAAAGTAATCTTTCTATGGTGGAAATTTTTCTGTTAATTAATTTGAGAATTTAATGTTTCAGTTATGAAATGGGACGTTTGAAAACATATGTAACGATTACTTGGTGTAGATCCTAACAACTATGACTAAGATGTTCTTGATGCATAATAATACTAGGCTCTTTTTCCAAAAGTTAATTTTGGCTGCGCTTTTAGCTTTTTTTTTTTTGTTATTGTAAGAATGACACAGCAGCCACGTTCATTGCTGCTTTGCACAGTTTGAGCTGTTATTTGTGGGTGTTTGCTTTAATGCCCAAAGCAGATTTAGAACACAAACCAATGGTGACAGATGTGAAGAGCTTTTAACAGGCTGGCCTCACTGCTGTGTGAGACCAATTAGCATTTTTTTTTTTTTAGATCAAACTTCTTTTCCAATAACAGACTGCATTTTGAAACTCCTGTTTACTTATTTTCAAGTTCATTTGGTAGGATCACCAACCCTCCATTTGCTTTCAACCACCAACCCAATCACCCCCCACCACCACCCCACCGTTTCCAAATCTTAGAAATTTTATCTAAAAAAGAATCACAGCGGAGCAGACGCTTTGCAGCTAAGCAGTTGCTCTCATCTAATTATAAAACACTAGGTAAATGTTGAGCAGATGCCCTCCACCAATCCCCCGTTGCTTCCCTCTCACAGCTTCCAATTGAGAGAGCCATTTGGTCTCATTCTGGAGTAGTGCCTCTTGCCAAGTTGCAACTTTAGTATAAACGGACCTAATCGCTCGCCAATGCTGCATACTGTTCTAAAACAAGAACAAAAGGAATTGTAGTATTTTCAGTGGTGCCTAATTCCTCAGCTAGTTCTGTCTGTTGTTGGAGCTTTTTTCTAGGGAAAGAGTAATTACCCTAAATTCGGCTATTAGTGGAGATTACAGTATTAATATGAATTTGTTATAGAATTTCTTTTTCACTTTACCTTTGCCAAATCATCGTAGTGTTGCTCTTGATAATATAAATATGCAAACTACAGAGTTTAAAAAGGCAAGAAAAGAGTTTTCAGTGGCATGGTGGGTATTTCCTCTTTTTACCGCGTTGTATACATCATGTTTTGTGAGACCAGTTTATTTTATTTATTTAACCAGGTAATACCCATTGAGATTAAAAATCTCTTTTGCAAGGGAGACCTGGCCAAGATAAGCATCAAAATTACATCACATCATTACATACGTACAAAGACACACACATAAAAGCCAAATATGCACTTACAATAAAATTTCAATGAAAACATTGACATGTGAGGGAGTCCAACTCAAAACATCTCATTCTCAGCTTAAAAGTATTCTAAGGAACCAATTTACTAAGTTTCATGTTATTTTGCAGCAAATTCCATGTAAAGGACATTAAATGAAATTGGATCAACCTGTAGTGGGTTTTTCCACTTTAAATTTGTTTGTTACTCCAACCTGAGGTCTTCATTGGATTTATATTGAAGTTGTGTTTGATTTTGTTGTCAGCACATTCAATTTTGTACAGAACAAAGTATGCAGTTAAAGTATTTCATTCTTCAGATCTAGGATGTGTTATTTGAATTCTCCCTTTGTTTTTATGAGCAGTTTATATATTGTCATTGAGAAAGATCATTCAGTCTATTTCTTTTTATTTTTATTTATTTATGCATTTTCAGAGTTAAATGGACAAGACAAAAAAAGAAAAAAAAGAAAATACAGCAAAACGGTAAAAAAGTACAACAAAAACAAGACAAAACAGTGTCAGCAAACTGAAGAACTGATAAAAGAATAATTATATTATTATTATATTAATAGAGCATATTAAAGCACGAGGCAGAGTCAGAGAAGACAACAAATAATTCTGCCATAAGCGTTAATATAAAATTTGAATATTCTGTACCAAAAGTCCATAAGCTTAGGGCAAGAGCAAAACATATGACCCAAAGTCCCATTGTCTGATTTACATTTGTCACATATAGGAAAAACAAAGCTTATTAAGTTTGGTTTTAGAAAAGTGCAAACGATGGATAACCTTGAATTGAATAAGATGCAATCTGGAATTAATGGAACAGGTTTTGATCCTTGACAGACTCAAATTCCACATCTCATCTGAAATTTCAACTAGTGTATCAGAAGCCCAGGCCTCTTTTATATGGTTACAGTAGTAGAAGGAGATGAACTGATAAGATTAACAAAGTGAGAGATTAGCTTTCTCAGTCTATTTCCAACACTCAAGTAGGGCTAGCTTTGAAGCCCCCCGCCTGTGCATCGTGGTGACCGATTACTGTCAGAGCTGTCAGGAGAGTCTGGCTGCTTTGTTGCTTCATTCATAAACTCCACCCATTTAAATACTGCCAAATCAGGTTGCATTGATTCCTGGATGACTGTGCTATATAGTAGCAGCAAGAGATCAGATATAAACAATGTATCAAATATCATACACCTCTACCTCTTCTATCCTTGATGTTGTTTATTCACCTTGACGGCGTTTTAGACATCAGAACTGTGAGCAAAGAGAAATCCTCTCACCTGGTGTGTCACATTGTTTCAGAGCAGATCTAATAAACCTTTTTATGTTTCAAACACAACAATTATTTGATATTCCTGCAGACATCACCATACAAAAATAAACACAGCAAAGACGTTACTAAATAAATATCTGGCTTCATGAACAAGATTTACGGATGGTTGACAGGCAACCCCTGACTGAAGCTCAGTTATATATATATA
>NW_015152054.1:20337-24102 GCF_000732505.1 Cyprinodon variegatus | reverse complement strand
GGTTTGCATATCTTTAAAGAAGAGCAGAATCCAACTGAGCACATCTGGGACATCATGTCTCGATCCATCCACCAACGTCACGTTGCACCACAGACTGTCCAGGAGTTGGCGGATGCTTTTCTCTAGTTCTCGGAGGCGATCCCAAAGGAGACTATCTGCCAATTCATCAGGAGCATGCCCAGGTGTTCTAGGGAGGTCATACTGGCACGTTGAGGCCCCCCACAATAATGAGCATTATTTGGACGTGTTTTAAGAAGATTATATGAAAGCTGGATCAGCCTGTAGTAGTTTCCACTTTAATTTTGTGTGTGACTCCAAATTCGTGCCTCCTTTTTATTAATAGTGTACATTTGATTTCCATTCATGATTTTAGTTTGATTTTGTTGCTAGCACATTCAATTTTGTACAGAACAAATCATTCATTCAGATCTAAGATGTGTTATGTGAAATTCCCCTTTATTTTTTTAGCAATGCATATTTTTTTAGCACACACATACATACAGAAACTAATACACATATACATACAAAAATACAGACATACATTCACACAAACATACAAACACACACACACATTTATATATATATATATGTATATATATAAACATATATGTATATACATATATAAACATATATATATTTATATATGTATATACACATATATATATGTATATACACATATATATATATGTATATATATATATATGTTTAGCAGACTTCAGACAACTCTATCTAGCTCCTGTTGGTGTTCACCTTTTGTTCAATAGTTGGAAGCACAATACACTAGAAGTTTTTTTAAACAGAGCAAACCTTTAACATTCTCATTTACAGTCTTCCCTCAATAATTAGCTCACATTATATGTGTGCTTTTGCACCTAATATGACCCCTTGTTCTATACCCAGATTCACAGCAAGCTAAACTCTTTTTTTGCACCATTTCCTTCAAGGAGCAAGCATTTGTAGTATTCAGTCTGAATTTAATGCAAAAAAGTGTGACACCGAACCAATAAAGAGAAACAGAAATGCAGAAAAAATAAATAAATAAAAATACTTAGCATTTAAATCATATGTCTGCATGAAACCAAATAAACCTTTCCCTTTTTGTATGTGGAGCTTTCAATTCTTAATTTATATTTGGCAATAAAATTTCAATAACTCATAATGGGTTCAAATATACTCAAAGCTTCCAAAAATGCTGGTTATCCACTTGAATAACCACATACAACTTAGTAACTTACTTATATTGGTACTCAAAGGGATGGAAATGAACGCATGGTTTTGGATTGCGAGAGACGCGCCCTACTTTGCTTGATTTATGAGAAAACATTAGCCTACTTCCTGTTCTTTTTGAGATGTACAAACGTGTGCCCCCAGCTGGCTTGAAAAAAAAAACAATAGCAAGAAACAGCTTTAGTAAAATATGTCTACGTGTATTGCTGGCAATTTTATTGGCCAATATAGTAAGTTTAATCTTGATTATTACCAGACAAAAAAATCCATTTATTAGTTATTTTTCCTGTTTTTTGTTGTTTTTTTGTTTTTTTTACTCTGTTTTTAATTTATCGGGATTTCGATCAAACTGGCGTTATATATTAAGTATTCATATGTTCTTATGCTACAAGAATCCCCATGCAATTGATGACCCATTGGTTAGAAATTGCTGTGAAGCTTAGAAAGAATTCTTTCTGAATCTGTCAATTACTAAATATGTTCCTCGGAAGCTCCAACATTTTCCTTTACTCAACATTATTATGCACAACAACACTTGTGTCAGAAATTGCAACTTGAATATGATATCAATTCTCATGAAAATTAAAAAAAATGTGGTTTTAATGAGATCTTGTGCATAGAAAAATGAAACTCAAAGTGAAGCAAATTATGCTGCATCAAGTTACTGTCATGGAAAAGTGGCACTAGAATATCACTCTGTTTTTGTCTTCATGCAGTCCCTTCTGGTATTACTCTACTGTGCACTCATACCAGCTTCATTACTATTCATACAGATAAGCTGGGTTCCTGTCTTTGCATCAGGACAGATGACAGCTCTGCAGCTGTATGCATAGTCTAGGTGTGGGCTTTGGATAAATGCCTTAGTGGAACCTGTGATGCCACTTAACAGCAGATTAAAGCTTAATCCTGGGCTTTCAATTGTAGTAATAAAGCCTTGTAAAGCAAAAGGAAATCAGTGTGCTCTGGTATCATTGCAGTCAGACTATAAATCTGTTTCAGAATTTTTTATTGAGTACTGAGAGGCAAAGTGCTACAGTTGTGCTCCTCTTTATCTCTGACACGAGAATAATGAATGTAGAAAAGCAATAAAATTCATTTTTTACACCTATTAGATAATAAATACAGAGTCTGAGAGCAAGGAAAACCAACCATATACCCCAGTCAACACATATGTGCCCTGCTTATGGTTCCCATGACAGTGTGAACCCTCCCATCTTACACTTGCATATTATTACCGCATTCTCCTCTGTTTATCCAGTCAGCGGATTTAAGAAGTGAATGCACACTTCTTGTCATGTCAAAGTATTTCTCAAGTGCCAGTTAATAAGTGCAGCTCTGGAGTGCCTTCATGAGCCCAATATGTCCATCAGAACATTTGTATTCTCTCTTCTGTAGAAATTTTTACCCGATCATTAATCAGGAACTTTGCCATGTATCGGTTGTAAATCATCACACTCATCCCTTGGAGCGCTCTTCAGACAACAACAGCACCAGGTGTTCTTAATCAAAACTGGTTTGTTCGATTGTTTTTGCATATATTAAACTTGCCAGGTGGACTAATTTTTTTCATCAATGCAGGCTGCAGCGAGAGCAAAGCAATGTTACAGCTCATTTACTGCGCAAAGCTCCGGGTCATATAAACATGTTTGACAGGTGTTTTATTACATTCAGAGCTGACAATATGGTTTTTATATCCATCTGAAAAGTTGCAAAGCTATCTGGGCCTTCTGTTTATCAAACTTTTATAATCAGAGAGCATGTTTTTGCACTGAACGTGGAAATAAAATTTTTGTGAATTTTTGTGACAACAATCCAAAATAGAGAGGACTAAGCAAAGCCAAATCCAGACTGGCTGTGACCTCATCAAATGTAAATGTAAAGCAATTTTTTTTATTTTTTTTTTTACTTATTAATGAAAATGCACTAAACATAAATAGGAAGCAGTATTTTTCTGCTGAAATAATACTCAAAATTCCAGATGTTTTTTATCCAGTTATTGTTTTCTACCTATCCGGTTGCGGTGGTAAAAACTTGCAGGAGTAAAATTCAGACATTCCCTCTCAAACTAAAGCTTTATTTATGCTTGACACATCGGTGAGGTCTACATGGCCGGATTAAATAATTTTTAGCTTCCACACTCTTCCATGTACCTAGGAATATGTGCATATACGCAGACAGATCCACATGGAAAAACATGGCGAACAAGCAACAGCTCTTACTGGTGAGGGTTTGCATATGACATCTTGTGATTTAGCTCATAAATACCACCACTTTCAACATAATTTGAAAAAACTGTTGCAGTGAAATTATTGTCACCTCTGTATGGCTAGAAGAGCCTTTTAAAAAGTTGTAAATGGCTGTATGCTTTACTTCCTGTAGTGGGATGTTGTAAGCTCGCTGTTTGTGCTGTACACGAACCCCAGGGTCAACAAAATTGAGAAAAAAAGCCCCACAGAGTATAAAAGCTGCACATATTGCATAAGAGGGCTCATTTTCCATGCAGATCATGGGTGCATCACACATAAACCAACACTAAGA
>NW_015152054.1:17427-19228 GCF_000732505.1 Cyprinodon variegatus | reverse complement strand
AGTAGAGTGTTATTATATTACATAAGATTACCATAAATATCAGCTGCTAGAGCAAGTTAGTCCCAAAAGACCTCTTCTTTGTCCCCCCAAAACTCTGGTCAAGACTGCAATGAAAGGAAACAATTAAACTGCAATTGAGTAGGTGGCAGTTGCTAGTATTTTCTGAGAGCAGGAAGTAGTTTGTATTTTTTTGAGTGACAACACTTGGGAATATCCTAGTGATGAGATGTGCTGCCAGGGACAGGTATAATTTTCAGTCACTTCTGCAGGAGGTTATTGTTGAATCTTTAGTCATAACTGGAAACCCTCTGTGAAATGTACTGTTGATGCTATCCAGAAGAAGCCGAACTAACATGGGGGCAAAAAAAAAATCAGCTTTTCAAATCAGTGAATGCACTACTACTTTAGAAGATGTGACAAGACCATTTTGTGTTTGTAAATGAAGTCAGAGGAAGCACAGTAAGAACCTATTCCAAAAGAAATTGTATTTTGTTCGACATGTTGAGACATGTTAGCAGTTGATTTAGGCTGTGAGGACAATAAGACTTTCAGTTTATAAAACAAACACAAAGATTTTAACAGAAAAGTTGCTTTTTCTTATCGCTTTGAGATTTTAAATTCTGATAGTGGGCAGTATATGAAAATATAATTTAAAGAAAACATCTACATTTTCCATAGAATACACATGAATCATACCAATTAATCCTAAATGCACTTAACCCGCATGTGATTTGGGGACAGTTTAAAATGTTCACTTTGTACTAATTTTCTTTATCCAAAATAAACCCCAAAACATAACAAATGTTTTGGATGATTATTATGAGCTTTACAAAAATAACGTTCCTGTGTCTTGTGAACTTTCAGGTTGATATTGGGACCTATGGGTTATAATCCGGTTAATGGCTTTAAACCTTTCAGTCAATCTGGCAATTTCTTCATTTTTTTAGTTTCTTAATTGTTTATAGTCAATCATCAATTATCAACAAATAAATTAGAAATATATATAGATATATGAATGTTGTGGGTGGGGACAATATACTATTTATAAATTTTTTGTGAAAAAACTTGATTTTGAGATAAGTAGTGCTTCAGGCACCACTGTTATTGATCATTCTCTATTATTGAGCAAAACAAATGCAAATTTGTCTATCACTCATGGTTAATGGCAGGATTGAAGTTAATTACTTGTCCTATCCTTTTAACACAGGATTCTGGTATGTTCATTTGAAATTGTCTCATGCTTTCTTAGCCTGCCTACTCTTAAAATAAGGTGACATAGTGCTCTTAGCTGACTAAAGCAGCATGCAAAGCTTTGCTTCTCCCTTAAAGATTTACAAAATTCTTTATAAAAGAACATGTTTTATTTACTGGATGTGTATTTTATGTGGAAAAAAAAAACAGTTTTATAGCACACACATTTAATTGCCATGAAAAGTGTGAAATAGGTTCTGTCTGGTGTGAAAGAAATAAAAATGTTCCAAATCTAAACTCACAGCCACTTTTACACAAATGTGTTTGCAGCTGTACTGATAAAGCTGTCAGGAGCAGAAAAATGCATGCCTAAACACAACAAAGTCAGCACTGGCTCTATAGGATTAGTGCAATGACACATTGGAAAGGTGTTTTTTTTAAAGTTAGTTCCTTTTCCAAGACTTCAAAATCAAAGAAGGGAACATTTTTTGCAGATTTTTTATTTTAAATGACACTTGCAGCCATATTAATGACTACGTTCTTTTCTTAAATGGGCTGTTGTAAACTTTACATTTGACCCAAGATGCTATACATATACATATATATATAT